>NC_046658.1:20257636-20269640 GCF_010883055.1 Belonocnema kinseyi
TAAAATATTTATTTACACAAGTATATTTTACAGTAGATTATGTATATTTATTTCTACATTTTTTGTCTTTCTGACATGCACAAAAAGAAATGCATTTAGCTTATTATTTTACACATGGACAAGATTTCTCACTTATACAAGCTTTGCAATTACAACACATAACGAAATCGTCTGGAGGCGGTAGCAATATGTGTATTTTTTTAGGTATCAATGTCTCATCCTTCATTTCATAACCAAACATAAAAGAATTTAAAATATCTGCCTTTTCATTCAAACAATTTACTTGCTGATATGTGACATAAAAAGCTCGTCGAATGTGCAATTCAAGTGAAGCAGATGTACACGCCATTTTTTTAAATTCATGTTTTGCAGAGTGGTGGTATTGCATATAGCGAAACTCATCGAATGTGCTACTAGAACTATTCTTTTGAAGGACGCTTATCAAGTATTTTTCAGCTCTCTCTATAGAATGAGCTATTAAAACTTCTGATGAGCCTGAAAGTACATTAAGATGATTTATATAAAAATGCAATAATATAGTAAAGTGATTCATGATAAATTACCTACCTCGACCAAAATCAAGTAGATTATTTACCGGTTATGCTCGTACTGCACTGGGTTTGGTACCGAGTCTACTCGTATAGTCTGCCCCAGTCAAGTGATGAGCTGCTACGAAAGTGCGACAAACATCTGGCCCTAAAGTATTTGCGATTACATGAACCATTACTTTCCGTAAAGAATTCCCTACGCCAAGACACATCCATAATTCCTGAAACATTTTTGTTTATATGTATAATTGAAGTATTTAATATTTCTATTTATTTTCACATGTAACGTCATGTTGAATTCAATAATTATAAAATCTCATTATCCGAAATAAGGCAAAATAACGTATGTGAATATTCTCACCTGCAATCCAAGAATCGAAAATTTTTTCCAAAAATTTAGCGCTAATACAAAAACATCGGTATCGGATGATAGTAGCAGTATTTTCCGTGATCCTTCGATGGAACTTTGATACATATGCACCATCATTTTTAAATCCGCTTCTTCGATGTCAAACCTTTGTAAAACAGGCATTGATGGGTCATCTTTCAAGTGAGCTTTCGTTGAAATACTTTCCAAGGATTCTACTGTTCTAAAAACTATTTCAACATCAGGCCAAAATGATTCAGCATTAAGTGAGATATAATTACGTAAAAATATTTGTAACATCGATTTATTCTTAGAAGACGGCCAAAATTTTTCATCTTGATGTGGCAAAGGTGTACTTGATTTTATTTTATACAAAACTATCGATTCACCACTTGATCGACGCCACTTGAACCACGCTATCGATAATTAAAATAATTTTAGTAACAGTCATGATTATTTTCGTAAATATTATAATAATTGTATAAATTATTATAGTAATTACATTTATTACGATACTAATAGTTGATATACTTAACTGTTGTGAATTCCTTTACATCCATGAAGACAAATTTGCAATAATAAAATTTACGATATCATCTGAAAAGCGTATACAGTACTGTTTCGATTGTTAAGAGAGCCCTATTGTTGATCGCAAAAAAAGCAACTTCCAGAGAGCTGCGCTAATGGAAATCTATGTCAATTTGTGGAGTAAGTTCCAAAGAATGCCTACATTTTTGAAATTTTCAAAAATGTTCAGTAGATCAAAAGTAATCAACGCTGAAAGTTAGTAAAAACGTCAAATTTCCGACCTTCAAAAATTTATATCTTTTGAAATATACATTTTACGAAAATTTTACTAGAGACCTTTTCTTCTTAAAATGAGCCATATTTTCTAAAAAAAATTTGTCCGAATAAAAAAAACGACGTTTTCATAATTTGTTTAAACAATTGCAATTTAAACAATGTTGTACGCATTTTTCGAAAAATTAAGTTGTGGATTCGGATTCAGGGGCTCAAAATACATAAGAATAGAGGGTTTTCAGCTTTAGCGGTCTTAGTGCATACGGGATCATACCCAGCCCCCGGACTATGTGACCTTTCACACTAAGTATCATTTTCTTCGCAGGGACATCAGAAATCAGTGCAAAAAAATGTACCTTAATTTGTCTATCTTTGAAATTTATACCGTTTGTACACAGGATTGTTGCTTCGTCTGTAAATTCTTTTAAGAATTCATTAGCATCAACCGGGTGATGAGTTCCAATATATGCTCGAATCAGATATACGGTTCTTCAATTCGCATCTGAGCAAAGAATCAGCCACAAAGCTTTAGATGAAGATTTGTATAAGAGGTAAACCGTCGATGTTGATCATTAAATTCATGTTATTATCAGCATTTCCCTTATAACTGCGTTGCTTCAAAATGGAGTCAACAGCTCGGTTCAGACCAAGATGGAGATAACATGTAGGTGATTTTTGTTGATCTAGGAGTTCTCAGGAGAGTTCGGGCACTGCGTGGTAACACATAATCAGTAAACTGACTTAAAATAAGAAGCATTCCAGTTAGAACAATCAAAGGAAGTTTGTACAGTAGTGACCATGCACGCAAGACATTTTTAAATTTTTCATCTTTATTTTGACGACGATGTACATCTTCTTCGTCTTCTTCTGTGTCAGAATCGTCGAAATTTCTGTCCGCGTCACTATCCGACATATCTCATTCAATTATTTTTTGGTCGTATTCTTCGAAATCAAAATCTAGTACCTTTTCTAAGTCATCTTCTCCATCTTCAGTTTGACTTTTGGCACCTCTATCACTATCCTCAACACTGGTTTTCAAAGAATCCTCTTTAGGATCACTTTCCCTTTTTGAATTTATTTCTGTCTGTGTCTGAGCCCAGATTTCTTCTTTAAACGTATCAAAATTCATGCTTTTATCCGCATATAATTCATTCACATATATCTTATCCACAACTACTTCATCCACAGCTTTGGTATCTTCAGACTTTTTAGGCAACTTTGAAACTGACAACACTTGCAAATCTGAGTCTGTTTGTTTAGAACGTAATCTACGAGTATGCCTGCTTGAATATCCACGGGAACAAAACCAATTATTCTTCGGCATATTTTAACAAATCACAAGAAAAAATTTACAATCTGAAATAAATATTCCAATTTCAACATTATACATATTTGGCTCAATATTTACCGAGTAGGAAGGAACAAAACTTTCTAAATTTTCATGGATATTGACTGTCTCGGCCCTTTCCATGGATTATAAGCATTTTTTAAAGAAATAAATATTTGAGCTTTAAAAAATAGTGAATTAAACTTTTTTCATAGCACTTTTAAAAATGTATGGAATTGTACAACAATTCCACAATACAAGTGTGAAATTGCGACCATAGAATTTTCATGACAAAATTGTAAGACATGTTTGTATGTGTGAAAAATCGTTAAGTTGCCGTCAAGTATTCGAATACATGTATTAGAGCGCTTATAAATCGAAAATTGTGCACAAGGAATTCCCGATATTAAAGAAATTCATGGAATTCCTGAAAGGAATTCACGAAATGTATGGAATTCGCGGACTTCATTAAATGCACGGAATTCATGGCATGGAAGAAATTCATGAAGTTGAGGAAATTCACGAAATTTATGGAATTCATGAAATTCAAGGAATTCACGTACTTTAAAGAATTGACGTACTTCACGGAATTAATTGAATTTCTGGAATTCCTTAAATTCGCGAAATTCAATAAAATAGTGGAATTCACGGCATTCAAGTAATACACGGGATATAATGAATTCACGGAAAGAATAGAATTTGAGGAATTCATAAAATGTATGGAGTTCACAACATTATCGGAATTTATGGAATAAACAGATTTCAAGGCATTTGTGGAATTAAAGTAAATCATGCAATTTAAGGAATTCATAGAATTCATGGAATTTACGATATTAATGGAATTTGCAGAATTCACGGAATTGAAGGAAGATACCAAATTTTCGAAATTCATGGAATTCACGTGCTTCAGGGAATAAATAGATTTTATGGAATTCTATAAATTCGCGAAATTCAATAAATTCGTGGAATTCATGGAATTCAAGAAATTGAGGAAGTTTAAGGAATGTATGGCATTTACGGAATTGAAGTAATACATGGAATTTAATGAAATCGCTGAAGTAATGGAATTCAAGGAATTCGCAGAATTTAAAGAATTAATAAAATTCAAGGAATTTGTGGAATTAATGTAAATGATGCAATTTAAGGAATTCATGACGTTCAAGGAACTCTTGAAATTTAATGAATTTGTGGAATCCACTAAATTCAATTAATTCAACGATTTTCGAGAATTCCTTAAATGCTATGAATTCCGTGGATTTAGTGAACTCCATGTATTCCTTGAATTCTATGAATTTCTTGAATTTTGTGAATTTCACGAATACCTTGAATTTGATGAATTAATTTCTTTAGTTCTTGAATTTCTTGAATTTCTTAAATAACATGAAATTCTTGAATTTGCTAGGATTCCACGAATTCCTTAAAGTCCGGGAATTCCTTTAATTCTGTGAATGCTTTGGATCCCGTGTATTCTCTGAATTCGGTGAATTTCTTGAAGTCCGCGAATTCCACCAATTCCTTCAATTCCGTGAGTTCCGTGAATTCCTTGAATTCCGTAAATTCTATGAATTGCTTGAATTTTGTGAATTCCCTGAGTTTCATGAATGTCTTGAATTTCATGAATTCATTGAACTCCGTAAATTCCTTGAATTACGTAAATTCCATGAATTCTGCGAATTGCATGAATACTCTATATTGCTTGAATTACTTTAATTTCACGAATTCTTTACATTTCATGAATTCAATTAATTCCTTGAATTCATTGAATTCCTTTAGTTATGTGAATTCCTTAAACTTCTTAAATAACATGAAATTCTTGAAGTCCGCGAATTCGATAATTTCCTTGAAGTACGGAAATTACTTTGATTCTGTGAATTCCTTAAATCCCGTACATTCTCAGAATTCGGTGAATTCCTTTAAGTGCGCGATTTCCTTCAATTCCTTGAATTCCGTAAATTCTGTGAATTCTTTGAATTCCATGATATCCACGAACTCCTTAAATCCAATGAATTCTTTAAATCCCTGTATTCCTTGAATTCCGCAAGTTCTTGAAGACCGTGAAATTTTTTAATTCCTTGAATTCCACGAATGCCTTATATTCCATTAATTCTACGTTAAAGTACAAAGCTTAATATTGAAATATGTGAAAAAAATATTTCAACTGTCAATTCCATCGGCATCAGCCGGTAACGTTTTACACGAAAATACGAACCCTCTAGAGTCTCGTCTAGTGGCCGCCAGGGTTCGTATTTTCTTGTACAATTTTACCGGCTGATGCCGATGGAATTGACAGTTGAATTTTCTTTTACATCTTTCATTATTAAGCTTTGTACCTTAACGTAGTTTCCTTTCGGCTCTTGGATTTCTCAAAGTTTAAGATCGATATTTTATGTATAAAAAAAATTCGAACGTTCAAAAAATGTCGAGCTTCAGAAAAAAGATGAAATAATTTTCAGTGAAGTTCCTACCTAAACATACTTTATTGTACTCTAATACATTTTCCAAAGTTTCAGCTCGATATTTTATTTACAAAAAAAGTTCTTTTGTAAAAGAAAAATATTCAGTATACTGATAAAGTGAGGTCGGTAATATAGGTATTTAGCTGTCTCATATGCCCTTAAACCTACAAAATAGAGCTCTATTATTAATTTTTTGACACAAAGGTTCTCAAGTCAAAATTTTTTCAATTCTAGAATTTCTACTTTTAAGGAAATAATTTTATGCAACAAAAGTTATCATTTCAATATTTTCTTGCTAACATTATGTTACAAAATATTATAGTTTTTGATATTAACAGTCGAAATTATTATGTATTGCGAGTGGAGGTTTATGTAGTATTGAGTCCCTAACCTAAATTTACGGTCAAATTCATTAGTATTCATAATCATCGCAAGTTCCATAAAATAAAATTATAAATCAATTTAGAATTTCTAATGTGGACATATTGAGGAATTTTCAATCGACAATAAATAAATCAATAAATCTAGGCATTCAAACTTTATGTATTAGAAAATAAACCGGCCTCTTCGGTAAGTCACTAGATGTTTCTAGTTTCTAACATTTTTATTGCCCCATTTTACCACATCATTAATCACTTTCAATTATTCTTCTTTATGATTTAAAACTTTTAACCTGAAATCATATTTAATTCAGAGAAGTTTGTAGGTTTTAATTTTCTTCAGGTGAAATGTTTAAATTTTAATTAATTAACCTAAATTTCGAACTATTTTGATATCTATATTTTCACATACCAAGTCAATAATTGACTGAAAATGTAGAACATTTTTTTTCTTTACATTTGTAAACAGTCAAAAAAATTCTAACTTAAGTTCAATTGGGATTTGAAGTGTATTTCAAAAATCAACAAATAAATTATAAGATTCTAACCATTTTTAAATTAGAAATATCATAATTGCTAACGCTCAAATGTTTTTCTAATGAATATGTATAATTCCTTAATTTTACTTCTACTTTCCGGAAATCGATATAATTTCTGACCGAGGAGATGATCCCTTCCGTCGATATTTCACTTTAGAAACAGAATGGAGTTTTCTGTCAGCAATATGGGCAAAATAACACAGAAACTGGGAAGTAAGCAGAATATTTTTTTCAAATTCGAAGATGAACTTTAGTGGCAAGCTTGTTTGCTGACTGCATTTTTTATAACAAATTTATTGCAAAAAATGACACTTTAAATCAATTACGTATAACAACATTCAATTGTTCATCTCCATGTTAACAAGCTCAAGTGTGCATGATGAAGTTGCATTAGCAAGTACGACATCTGAATATTTGACAGTAGACAAAAAATTGGTTTAATTATATAACATTCTCTTGCTATTATATTTTCAGGAAAACAATTTTTTTTTTGAACGAAACTCTCCTTGAAATCTTTCGCAGCCAGTCCCGAATAAAAAATAAAAAATTCCTGTTTTGCAAAAAAAAGTCGAGACCCAACCCACTTGATAAGCCGAAGAAACATAGAAGTTTAGAAAACTGTCTCTCGAGTCTTGCATATCAGGACACAAAGTCTGGTAATTTACTGAAAACGATGACATTCGGAGATTTAATTTTAGAACTAAACATAAAGACAGTAAACAGAATCATTTATCAGTAAAATATGCTATTTTCGAAATAAATAAGACAAAATTTATCTTATCGATTTGCAAAAAATGTTTTGTTTATAATATTTCGGTGAATTCGGTAAGATATGTATCGTCTTTTTCTCTTTCGAAAACAATATATTTGAGCGACAAATGATGGCATGATTTAAAATGAATGCGTAAATGAATTTGTAATTAACATATTGTAATTAATTATTTATAAACATTTTTCTATTATAGGTCTCACTTATGAGGAATTATCTCTTAGAAAGATGAATGAAGTTATAATACACCTCAGAGACTTGAAATTGCCGTCACAAAATAAGTCTGCGGTAAATACCTGTAATATTTCATTTCTTGATTCTGTTGATTGTCCAGAATTGCTTTGGGAGCTATTGGTGGAAATAGCTTGAACAATGTTCTGGCCAATATCTGCTACACCCGGTAACAAACGTTAAATTCAGAAAAATTAAGAATTTGTATTCCTATCAATACGCGATTTTTCCTCCGTCTAAAAACCCCCAAACGGGAACAGAAATAGTGCAAATCCTATTCCTCTCAATCGACTACGTAAAATTTAAAGAAAGCATTTATTTAACCTTTTTAATTATTAAATCTTTTTATAACTTATAAGTTCGAAACATATTCAAATTTATATTAATTTATATTTTAATAATTTATTTAAACGTATTTAAAAAAAACAAAGAAATCTATGCAAATGTGTGGATTTAAATAATTTTAACTCTAGAGAGGCAGAGTTGAATTGGTGAGAGTCGCTATGGAAATAGAAGTGAATAAGTTTAGGAGGTACCTTATTCTTATTGTGGCATTTTAGATAGATGGAAAAATCGCGCATTCAAAATAATATAAGAATCTTCACTTTTGCACTGAAATCTGAAAATATTAATTTTTCTCTATTCTACGGTTATTACCGGGCAGGCTTTTCTCAAATAACTTAGCTCTTTTTTATAGCTGGTCAGGAAGATAGAAGCCAAAATCTTTCCTTGAAGACACTAATTTCATAACCTTTAATATGCTAGCTCATCGCTCTCCCGGTTTCTCCAATATAGACTTTGCCACAAGAACCAGGGATTTTATATATTCTCGGATCACTGAGGGGCGCCTTTTTATCTTTAGGGTTATTTAGTAGTTGTCCTGTTTTCGCAGGTGGTTTAAATATGGTTTGGATGTTGTGTTTGTTGAGAATTCTTCCTATTTGTTTTGTGACACCTTGGATGTAGGGTAAGGTGGTGGTCATTTTTCTCTCTCTCTTTCTTTCGTAGGTTGTGTTGACTTGCTTTTTTGAGTGTTTTTTCTTATTGCTTTATCCATTTGTTTGTTTGTGTAATCGTTCTGTATCAGGATTTATTTAACGTTTTGTAATTTCTCTTGTAAGTTATCTTTATCTGTCATGGAGACAGCTCTTTATACAAGGGAGTTGATGACCGATTGTTTTTGAAATGGGTGATGGTGGGAGGAGGCATGAAGGTATCTGTTTGTATGCGTGGGTTTTCTGTAAACTTCATGTCCTAATGTGTTATCAGATTTTTTGTAAACTAATATGTCCAAGAAAGGCAATTTTCCGTTTTGTTCTATTTTCATGGTGAACTGGATATTAGGATGTAATTGATTGATAAAATCGAAAAACCTATTTAGTTCATCTCGTCCATCTCGCCAGATGACAAATGTGTCATTAACGTAACGAAACCAGAATTCTGGTTTAAGTTTGGCTTGGTTGAAGATTTTAGTTTCTAGATGTTCCATAAAGACATTGGCTATTACAGATGAGATTGGGGATTCCATTGCTGCCCCTGAGGTTTGTTCGTAGAATTGGTTATTGAACGAGAAGTAAGTATTATTGAGACAGTGTTCTATCAAAGGTACGAGCACAGAAGGGAGTTCGTGAAAGATTTAATAATATCAATTGTATCCGAGATTAGTACTTTTGTAAAAAGAGATACTATGTCGAAACTCACTATGATGTCTTGGGGTTGAATGTGAATCTGTTGTATCTTTTTAATAAAGTCAAATGAGTTTTGGACCTGAGTGATGGAGTTTCCTGTAAAAGGATTTCGTTTTGCAGCGAGGAAGCGTGCTAGGTTGTAAGTTGGTGAGTTTATTGCGCTGACGATCGGTCTGAGTGGAATGTCCTCTTTGTGGATTTTTGGGAGCCCATAAAGTCTTGGAAAGATGAAATTAGTAGGTATTAAGTTAGATATTGTTTGGCTATCAAGTTTAGAGTATTTGAGAAGAGTTTTTGTTTTACTGACTATTGTTATTGTGGGGTCCTTTTAAGTTTTTTGTATGTATCGTCAGAAGGTTCATGATTTTGTTCTTATAGTCTTCTTTATTCATTATTACTGTTGTGTTGCCTTTGTCTGCGGGATATATTATATAATCTTTATATTGATTGAGTATTTTAATTGCGTTTTTTTCCTGTTTTGTTAAGTTTAAGGAGGGAACTTGAGCTTAACGTAAAATGTTGGCCGTCCTACGTCCTATGTCATTCGCTTTTCGCGTGAAAGGGTATATATTATGGATTCTAAATAGCTGATTATTTCTTCTTTTGCAATTTTCGATGGAGCTACAGCAAAATTATGTCCTTTAGATAAGGCTGAAATCATTTCATTGTTGAGAGGGTGGTCAGAGATGTTTTTTCCTGTATTTGTTAGTTGAGTTTGCTTTACTGGAAGTAATTTGTCAAATTTTCAACATTGTTTTGATGATGATTCAACATTGTTTTGAAATATAGCTCGAACATGTCAGACAAATATTGCCAGAGTCGGACATTTTCATGTTTCTCGAATGCAGCTGCAATATTCATTTGGAATTTTGCCAATATTTGAATTAAATATTTCTGCAATATTTCTGAAACATTGCATGTTATGTGGGACAGTTCAATTTTTAATTTTCAACTAAATACATAAATAAGATAATTAGATAATGAAATAAATAAATGAATATATATATATATCTTCGTTTGTGTTTATTTATTGTTTATTTAAGGCCTAAATCTTTGAATTTATGATAAAAGAGAGAATCCCCCCCTCCTCCCCGCGAACAAAAAATCTCCGCGTCGGTTGTAGTTTTTAGATTTAAAATTTCTTTTTCATCCAATAATTGTAATAAATGGATATAAATTACTTACAAATGTTTCAAATTTAGAATTTTCTATGTGGGTTTTTCCCATTCTCGAGGTACACGTCATGTATCTCTGAAGCCTGTTTGAAACTGACTCAAAGGACAAAGCTTGAACCACATGTTACATATGTTTTACAATTACGTCACCTTCCCTTTGTCTTAAAAAATGCTACAAAGGAGGTTTTAAGAAAAAGATCTTCTTTAAAGTCCTTTCAAGACCATTGAAACTTTCTAAATAAATCGACTCTAAAGAGTTTAATTTGATAAAACTTTAGGCATTTCTAGAAAGACAGGCCCATTTTCCAACAATAAGAAAAGTTCAATTTTGAATTTTCAACTAAATATACAGGACTGTTTCAGTTCTTTTTATTAGCCTTACAAAAAAAATTGGACAAATAATTTAAACTGATTTATCACATAAAATGTCTCGCTCTTCTGTTCACTTCAATCTTTTTTTTTTTTAATTTCCAGCATAGAATTCTACAACTCGTGAGTACTGCACCAGTGATATTTCCAGTTCAGTAAAATATTCATTAGCGAATTTTAATAGGCAGCGTTATATTTTATGGATTATGACGATAACATAAGAAAATGATAGAAAGAAATCGGTTAATAACTTCAAAAGTTATTGCACTTTTGTTACGCTGCAAAGTGTATTTTCTTGGACAAACTTAATGAAAATATTAACCGATTTCTATGAACTTTTTTCCATCTTTCTAAAATTATATCATGAAATATCTGTGAATTAAAAATAAAGAACTTAAAAATTCTGTGAAATTTGTAGAAAATTTCAGTAATCTTCTCGAAAAATCTATATGCTGTTCTTGTTTTGATAGAAATCCTATCATTTTTGGCAGGCTTATTTGTTGTCTCTCTAAAATGTCCACCACTCTATAAACTCTTCACAGACAGTTAAAGGAAACTTACTGTTATTGTTACTTTTTAACAAACAAACAAAATATCTCACAAACCGTAAAAAAGGCTGAGATGAAAAAGATGGATGTCATGTTTTTTAAGTTTTGAAATATTATTATTATTATTACACCATTAAGCCATTTCCCTTTCGGGGTAGGCGTAACTCACTCGGCAGGGGAAAGGAGTAGTGTGTGGAAGGGATAGAGATTTTTCAGATTGATCCAGAATTCTCGTGCTATTTAAGTAAATAACATGGTCGTTCCGCAACACTGCTCCGACCGAGGTTGCTGATCAATCTCTCTAGCAATCACCCCAAGCGAAAAACCTTACGAAGTCGTTATGTAAGATTCCCCATTTGGGTCCATTAATAGCCAAGGTCTTTGTTTCAGGCGTCATTCACTCTACTGACACTCTTTTCATTAACTATTTGCCGCCATACTTTCCTGTCCTGACATACTAGTCTAGCTTCTTTTATGTCCATGCATTTTTTCATGCAGGCTCTCGTGTTTCTGTGACTTCTTATTTCTCTTCTAAGTAGGGTCTCATTCACACATTCTAACCATTCTTTCCGCGGTCTACCTCTGGGCACGTTGCCATTTACTTTACCTTGATACACTTGTTTCGTTAGTCGTTCATTTGGCATTCTCTCAACATGTCCGAACCATCTTAACCGATTTATTTCCCATGTATCTACTAGCGTCTTTTCTGCACCACATTCTTTTAGAATTATCTCGTTACTTACTTTGTCCATTAGGGATTTCCCGCTTATTATGCGCATGAATCTCATGTGAATTGCGTTAATTTT
>NC_046658.1:20269740-20280102 GCF_010883055.1 Belonocnema kinseyi
TAACTAATCGTTTAAGTATCCTGTTTTCGCGTCTATAATCATTTCTACGTCTACTTATTTCCTCATTGCTAAGACCTGCGATTTTCAAAGTTCTCTTGTACGATTCTCTTTTTGCTTTTTGGGCGATATTGATGAAATGTAATTTTTAACTCCTTTTGAACAAATTCTAACTTGAAATGTAGGAGTTTTTAAACATTTTATTTTATTATTAATATTTAGAAAGAAAAATTGTAAATAAAAAATTACCATAGCATTGCTAACCTTATTGTGACATCATAGGATCATTCTTGGATTTAAAAGATCATAAAATATTTCCTTTTCCCCATCTGTTAAATAGTGCATTGTAACACTTTAATACATACATAGATATATACACTTGATAAACTAATGCACTAAAATTCATGGTAAAATGCACATTTATATTTTTACTCCTCTTTTAAGCAGTCCTCAATGATGTTCCCTTGTATGAATTCTAAACGAATATTTAGTTTTGAAATTAATTAATCATCTATCGCATATCCATATGCGATTTTTACTTTTAGAAATCTGTGAGCTTACCAATCTAGACAAATTTCTGATCCATGAAAAATGGTGCACGATATTTGCATCGTTTGGATCATCTAAATCTTCTTCTTCTTTGATACTAGTCTGGCTTTATCATCCTCATATTCATGTCTCTTCATCCTTTTTGCATGAATAGGTGAATTGTGGGCTTTCTAGATAATGTTTTACTTAAATAGATTGTTATTATTTGTTCAATTTGTTTATTTTAACAATAGACGTTAATACTCAATCCGTTCATTGCTTCAAATTTGGGAATTATAATAGCTTTAATGATTTTTTGAGAACCCATCTCCTTTTCAAAAATAAAAGACTTTTTGTTATCTTATACTTTAAAATAGAATAGAAAAAATGTATATGTAGCTATTTTTAGGACTTTGTTGATAGGACAGACTATATCGCACTGAATATGGTAATACACTGAAAAATTGTTTACATACTCCCATCTTATAAACTTATGGATTATTATTATATTATATTACGAAGGGAAACACCTACAGGAAAGTTCTCGAATACTCTTAAAAAACGTAAAGGAAATCTTAATATTCACAGCAGAAAACTTTTTTGATGTGTAAATTTGAGAGAAATTAAAAAAATGTAGCTTTGAAAGCTAATTATGAAAATGATATGTAATAATATGCTTCATAATAATAAATCGTTTACTATGTCATTCCCATAATTCTGAAAGTTTCTAGAATGCAGAAGAATGTTTTTCACGAATTATATGCGCACTAAAATAAAGAAAAGAATTTTTTTAGTTGAAATTATTATCATATAGAACAGCACAAACTTATCTTTCACGGCTAAAAAACATTATTTAAATTTACATAGTATCACATATGATTCTTAGAAGAGTTAAAAACATATATATTGTTATAATCAAATCCGCAGCCCATTCTAAAATTTCAAAGTGAGATGCCTGCGGAAATAATAATCACAGAAAAAATAATTTTGGATTGATGACAAAAATAAAAAGAATGAAACTGTTATTCATCTCGTCTCTAGAGTTTTGAGAGTGTTTATAACATTTTATTGCACATATTATGTATCATATACGTTTCAAAGTTGAAATTATTCACACGAAATTCCTTTCTCACGCACGCACATGCGCATGTGATTCTTATATACTATCTGTAAAAGAGTGAAAGCGACTCAAAGTTGTAATGAACCACTACAGCTTAGAAGCCTCTAGATTATTGGTCGGCAAACTTTCTGCTTAATTTTCAGGGATGGTCACGCTCCACCCGACTTAATTTTTTCTACTATTTTTCGGTCTATTCATGTACCTTAGTGTGAGTGAGCTTACTCCAGCAAGGGTCTTTTGTCCACAGGCATTTCAAAGTAAGGAAATTTTAAAACTTTTAATTTTTCAACTAGCGATTTGAAAATAGCATTATCATCATCTACGAATTTTCCGATTCCAATGATATATTACTTGCCTTGCTTAATACTAAATATTTCTTAAATGGTCAACCTTTTTAGAAAAATTACAAGTGTTTGAAATCCGAACAATACGTAGATTCCAAATATATTACTTTTAAGTCACTGATTGCAAAATTACGAATTTTTTAATCTCAAATTTTTCCCCATTTTCTAACAAAGGATCCCTGAGGAAAGGGGTGGTACTCTTCCCTGGGAAAGAGCCTGCCGACCACTGCTCTTGATGTCGGTAAGGTAGAAATCGTGGTCCAGAAACACCTGGTGGAGTCTCGATATGCATGAGGAGACCATACGTGGCTTATTATCCCTCTCGTGAAAGTGGCCTACAACCCCCCCCCCCCTGTAAAAGTGGCTTAGAACCCCCATGTAAAAGTGGCTTAAGAGCCGCGGCTTTGAACCCGTCTTGTAAAAGTTGCTTAGAACCCCCCCTAGCTTATCTACTGAGGTATTTAAACAAAATATAATCGTTCTTTATGGACATTTAATTCTAAATTCTAAAAGAGTCCACAGAATACGCAAATCTTTTTTGGAATACATTTTGATATCAATTTCCAGAATCCGCATTTTTAGGATGTATATAGCGTGATTAATATTATACTAGCATATCCTAGGCATCTCATCCATTCGAGAGCTTTCTCTGACAAAGTTTAAAATCGATGATGACTCCCTATTTTACTTAACAAATTCTTGGCGTCGTCTAAACTCACTCTCATTTGTTTAAGTACATCGACGTTCACTTCTCTAGGTAGAGTGATTAGATGGTCCTCTAATATATCTAGTGAATTTTTATCGTAAGGTACATTATATGACATATTGCTTATAAAAGATTTTTATACTCTAAGTTTCTTTCTAAATACAATTGTACATTATCTGTCAAAATTGTACATCTTGGTCCTTGAACTAGAGTATTTTCGGTTAATTTTACCGATGTTAATAAGTTTCCGCATACGAGGTCTAAGTTAAGTTCTCGCGTAGGTAGTATTATGTACCCTTTCTTGGTTCAAATATAACTTTCGCTGTGTAATTTAAAAGTCGAAAAGGTACACCTAGCTTCCTCTTGTGATTTTTTAATTATACTGGCATCGCAATTGTCTGTCTCTATTAGTTTATAATCCGGTTGATTTCGATGGCCAATTTTCTAGTTGCCTAAGTCTTTACATTTAGTTAGTGTGTCTTTATCAGTAGGTACGTATCCAATTTTAGTTTGAAGTATAAATTCGTGTTCGGAAATGAGGGTAAGGTGGGTATTTTGTATTTTTTGTGGAATAGGGATTACGTGGTTAATAATGTATTTTTATTTTTCTAATATGCACGGTAAAAAAAATTGAGCTGTGACAGGTATATTATTCTTTATTATAGCCAAACATTAGGCTGAAAACAAACGAAGGAATTTAGAAAGATCCCTGGATCAGCGAAAATGAATATCCTTGACCATTTTCCATATACCAGGGATGTCGTATAGTCAAACCCCTAATAAGTATAGCTATAATAGGGATATTAAGAATAGGTGTCTGAAGCAATTGTGGGAAGAGCGCCGGTGCATTATGGGAGCAACGAAATAAAATAGCGACGGTCTAATCGGGAGCAGTGACAGTTGAGATTTACTTTGGACAATTAAACGCTTTTTACCACTTAAAATGTGCGCGACTGTTAATATTAAATGGAGTTTATGATGCAGTAATAATAATTTTCATTTGTTTCGATTGTAGGCGATAACTATATTGAAATATCAAGAAACGCGATAAAAACAACAAACTTGACCTTCAAATGCATTACACGGATTTCAGGGAAATTCATTTTCGCGATACCAGACGAAAAATTGGCTACTGTAAGTTAATATATTTCTATAACAACTACATTTTTTTTCTAATCTGAAGATAATACAATTATACATAATCTGTTGAAAATAATAAACTTTCTAACTTTGCCATTTTGCCCAAATTCCTGATTTACGAGAACAATTTACATAAAGTAACTAAATGTGTAACTCTTCTAACTAAACGTTTTACCTAATTCAAGCGTACACTTTCTTTGAGTTTAATATATTCTCTATTCACTCGTTCGCCTCAAGAATTTTTTTCCGTGTGGGTATTTTGATGACATATATGACAGATTGCTTGACGATTGCTACATTGACTTCGCTGTTATCGATAATGTGCTGATAACTCTCTGAGTCGGCTTCGAGGTGATACTTAGTTCTATGCATTATTTCGAATCCCCGTATAGTATCCGTTAGAATTTGCGGTGTTAGTATCTGGAGGTGCACAATTCCATGCTTTCCGTTATTTATTGCTGTTAATAATGTATTAATATCTTCTGCTAATTCTTCTTATAAAATTGCAGACGTTAAAATTTTTTTTGTTACGAATAAATTCTTCGTATTATTATTGAGGCTTCTTCTGAATTTTTCGGCGTTACTAATTTCTTGTTTTAATTGAGTTTTTAATTCACCGTAATTAATCGAAGAAGAATCCAATAATACTTTTAATATTTTGGTATGGTTGCTGTAAACCGAGGGTTTACTGCAGTATGTCGCTTACCCAAGTTCCCTTTTCAAGTTTTCGTGAACACGGGTTTACGTAAGATAGGACCTACTTCAGTTCAGCCTATAATTTTACCAGTTTCCTTACTTGCCTGCTTCTTAGTGAAAAAAAATTCGTAAATATCTACTGAGGTACCCAAGCAAAATATAATCGTTATTTATGGATATTAAAATCTAAATTCTGAATGAGTTTGAAAGGTGGTATTTTCCTAATGCGAACTCACGACTAATTTCTCGGAATCCGGCAGGAAACATCAAGAAGCATGCTACCTATTCGTCACGAGTATTCTCGCCTCTGGCGAACGCGAGTAGACGGAAAATCAATAAAACGGTATATTGTGACGGGGGCAAGAAGAGATTTGAGTTTTTAAAAAGGGGTAGCGCTGACACGTAGTCAGAGCGACGTTTCTTTATTCTAAGTAGTAAAAAAGTGTGACACGAACTGGTGCGCTGGATCAAAGCGATACAATATATAGCCCTTCTATCTTATCTAAATGCTTGGGCGTATGCGACTGCTATAATATGTCATAAACCGGGCTGGACAGAATGCAAACTATAGTACACTATCCTATGACCTGTAGCAAACTTAAGGGGATTTATTAGAATTCTAAAAATAAATGTAAGATTTTTTCCGCAATTTTTAATATTTGTGTCTGATTTCTTGCATACATCATCTAAATATTAGTCCCTCGGATTGGACGAAGCCGGTTTTTGGATTAAATGTTTATATTTTTTTTAATAATAAGATTGGAGAGAACAATTAGAAAAAGATTTCAGTGACACTTAGTGTAGCCGTATGTGGATTCTCGAGGCACTCTTCATCGACCCTCGTAAATCTGAACAATGAATATTCAATTTAAAAGTACTGATTAAGAAGTTGTATTGCCTTCGAATGATAAGCCTCATGAAATTATTTATCAGATTTCTAGTTAATATTGTGAGAAAATCTGACTAAAGTAGTTAGTAAACGGCTTCGATCGATAAAAATTATCATTTTAATGTTGTGCACTTCAATTTCAAATAATGAACATTGAGATAATATGAAGATGTTCATATTTACTTTAAATAAAAAATGAGGTTAAAGATGTGAGTGGTAAGTACTTTATCCTTATATAAACGGGTAAATATCACTTCGCAAGTTTCCAAGTTGAAATCCAGGTTTTAGAAAATATATAAATTAAAAAGAAACAACGAATTCAGGTAATGACTCCACCTACTTTTATTGCAGATAGGCCTTCAATTTTTATATAATTTTTGCATAATATTTTCAGCTCTTGTGGCATTTTATAAAATTTTTATATTTTTATTTAGAATTTTAGTTTTTACGAAGAATCCACAAAATACGCCTCCTATCTGAAAATTATTCTTAACAAATTTGTATGAGTTTTTACTATTTTTGTAAGAGCAACTTTTATCCATTCATATTTTTCATAGCTTGTGTCGTTTCTCAAAAATTTCACTGTTTTTATTAATAAAGTTTTTTACGATTCAATGACATATCTGTAGCTCTTTCTTTAATAAACAACTTTGTCTTGTACATCTTTGTATGGTTCACAATTATATGCAAATATTTCAAATTAGAAATTATAGTTGGCTTTATAACCTGCAAATTCATAACCTATACGTTAGCAGATATTTGTTATTGATTATTTGGAAACAAAACTACAAAAGCTATGCATAGTTTTTGCATTTTTTTCTTTTATTTGTAATCTTTTGTCTTCATTATTTCTATTCTTTTCAAAATTTATGTAACTATAGACTGCTTAAGCGGCACTCTGAAGTCCTTTTAGTGTAAATTTTCTTAAATAAATAACTTTGAAAATTTATACTTTATGTTGACAAACTCTATCGCTTCCTTGTAAATTGCCAATTCAAAACTACAGAGAAGCGTAAATATTACTTCAGTTATACTTTAATTATGCGAAAAAATAATAAGATATTTCAGGATTTAAAAATATACGTACCATAAGTTTATACACCAAAGTATTCAAACCTCCAATTTACTATTTTTGTTTCATTAATTTATTGATTTTTACAAGCTGTCTTAACGCTTGTTTTAGACTGGTGCGGTGAAGCCGCGCCAGTCGCGCACCCGCGATAAATGATCTCCCCGAAGAATGATCGAACTGAAAGAAGTTGTTGTGTGATACCCGTTCGGCGATTGTTGCACAATCTGAGAGAAATTTAACATGACTAGAATTTAAAGTGACGCTTATTATATGTGGGGGGAAAAAGCCCGTAGGCGGGAAAAAACCACAAAATTTGATAGTATATTTTATGAAAGAAAAGTAAAGAAGAGAAGTGGTAGCGCGATAGAGGAGTCGAAAAATGAATGTCGCTGGTTGATTATTTCATGAAGAAGTCTTTTGGTATCGCATGCTTGCGAAGCGGGTCAAAATCATATTTCCCCAGAAAGGAAATATGTTCAAAAGGTGATAATGGTGTAGATTCTTAGAATTTAATGGCGGTTTCTTTGATATACTCTGAAATGTGTGGTAATGGAAAAATCTCTGTGAAGGACAGAGTTCTTGGTAAATCTAGGGGTTTTTGTCATACGTCTTAGAAATTCATTTTGTATAATTGAACAGGCATAGGTTATAATTGGTCGAATAAGCAGTTTATAAATCAGGATTCCATATTTAGGTTTTAGATTCGATTGACTATTAATAATAGGATTTAAGCACGTGATAAGCCTGAAAGCTTTCCCTGTAGTTTTATGGATATGCTTGTTTCAATCAAGACGTTTATGAAGTTTACTCCCTAGATATTTTACCGAGTTTTTCCATTTCATTGGTTCATTGACCCCTTCGTTTGCAGAGAGAAATCGACCGAAAATTGCCCAAAATGGCACGACAATTTTTTATCCTGAAAATGTGTACCCTGGGACATAATAGTGTGTAACGTTATTCGTTTTTTCGAATAAACAAAA
The DNA here is from genome assembly GCF_010883055.1 of Belonocnema kinseyi. Lineage (NCBI taxonomy): Eukaryota > Metazoa > Arthropoda > Insecta > Hymenoptera > Cynipidae > Belonocnema > Belonocnema kinseyi. The sequence goes on from NC_046658.1 coordinate 20,277,213, forward strand.
CGACGGTGTTAAAATGAAACTAATATTTAAAATTTCTGAAATTTCAACGTCTTAAAAGTGTGTCTTCAGAATTATGTAACAGTTATGCTAAAACTGATGAAACTTTATTTGAAGAATTAAGTCCTCAACCAATCAAGTAATTTTTTGAATTTTTATCCGCTACTTTCAATCCGCCATTTTGAATTTGTAAATTTCGAGTTCAGATTCGTAATTAGTGACCTCACAAATCCCGGGGTACCAATTTTCAGCTAAATCGAGTAAAATTTTCGATTTGGGCCGCTATTTTGGCGCCACCGTTTTGAATGTTCGAATTTTTATTTCAGATTCAGCGAGACCAAAAACCTCCATGTAAGACTTGCATGCAAAATCAGAGCAAGCTAAATGGGAAAAAATATCGACGCACTATTGCGTCCATGCCACACAGGGAACCGATTAATTTAATTGTTGAAATTTTGATTCTACGTTAAAATTTGCATTAGAAACGCACGGAGTAATCGCAATACTTTTTGTTGCAGCGTTAAAAACTTGAAAAAATAAAATACCTGTCATTTACGTGGGCCGAAGGCGGCTTCAAGTACATCTTCTTTTAGTAGCAGTTAATAAGCGTTCTCCCGGTAACTTTCAGAACTTTGTCTGGATGCTAGCGCCACGCAGTGGAAACCTCAAACAACAGCGCTGCGATGCTAGTTAAATCAAAGATATATAATATCTTTGGTGAGACAAAATTTTATTTTTGAACTTGGCGCGCAACAAACTACTGGAGCTATTATGGATGCACTTGAAATCACCTTCAGCAGAAGTTCATGACATTTTTCAATTTTTAACGATGCAAAAAAATTTATTGCGATTACTCCGTGAGTTTCTAATGGAAATTTTAACGTAGAATCCAAATTTCAACCATTTAAAAGTTGATCGTGCTGTTTGGTTTTTTTTTGTTGAGTTTTTTAAGAAAGGAGCGAAGGGGGAATCTGTGGCGTCTTTAAGGGTACTTTTGCCTATTTTGACTGAGTATTTTCTGTTGGAGAGATAAGAATGTATCAAATGGATACGCCCTTTTGGTAAATTGTAATGTATTAGTTTTCTGAGCAGTCCTACATGCCAGACACTATCAAAGGCTTTTTCTACGTCGAGGAAAACAGTTCCAGTACATTTTCTTTGATTGAACTTTAAGCTAATGGTTTCGATAAGCTTAAGCATCATGTGCTGCGTAGAGTGACCTTTTCTAATACCGTATTTTTGCGGTTATTTTGCATGAAGTAAGAAAGTAGCTTAGTTAAATACAAACATGGAAGATCGTTCGTCACCTGGAGCGAAGTTACTCCTATAATTTGCCGCTAGGAGACTGGCTTTACCGGTAGGGGAAAGTGCAAACGTTTGATATGGATTTTTAAAAGGTTTCGGCAACCCTAATAAAAATACCTAATAGGTTATCAAAAGAAACTGTTTAAGACCATGTAGGATGCAGATAGCTTTCTAAATGGTCTTGAGTGGTTCTTAAGAGCCTTTTCCTTTGAATTTGGTTTCTAATTAATTGTATTCGACATTTAAACGGCTACTGGGACAAAAATTAACTTGACATTTTTTCTAATAGGCTATATTAGGCACTGATGTGCTTTTAAAACACGACTGGGAATATTACGAAATACAAAATGCTTCTCTGTGTGGCTCTGTGAGGTTTCTAATGGTAAAGTGGAATGCAATTTATCAAACTAAAATTCGAAGATCTGCATTGAAAGCGGCCATAACGGAATCTATTAGGTAATGTTTTTTTCAAGAATGTGACAAGGTCAAAAGTGCTGCCCTGGCAGGCACTATTAGGAATTTGAATGGCTACCCACTGGGCACGTAATTTTTTGAACGTGATTGGAACATCCTAGAAACGTTTCTTGGACGTAGAAGTCAGAATACGTTCTCTCTAAAACTGAATTAGTGAAATTTCACTATTTGATAGTGAAATTTCACTAATTGAATTAGCGAGAAGTAGGTCACTACGAATTAGTGAAAAACTATTAATTCTAATTACACAGTGAAATAAAATATTTGCTAGAGTCAACCAATAACCCCAAAAGTAAACTATATCACAAGACAAGTTATAGAAGTAAACTATAATGTATATTTGAAAATTAAATTAATTTATGTTGATACTGTACTTACTAAAGAAAAATCTCAATTCAGCTTTCCATGTATTACTATAGAAATAAATGGAAAGCTGAATTTCATAACCTCAAAACGAACAGAGCGTTCATGTCCTGTAACAAATGTTTTCGTCTCGATATACATATCGCCACATAATGAGGACACTATTCACTGGGAAACTACACGAAAGTATAATAAACTGGAAAATATTACTAACCTGTATTTTAAAATGTGTTTAGGCACGTAGAAAGAAAAATGATGCAAGCTGACAAATGTAAACGATGCAAACGAGACGTGAGCGCGGGTTGGCGCAAGTCCACCATTAGCCGCGATCACGTGATCACGGCTTCGATCTCGACTTCACTAATTAAATATTGAATTAAACTACTAAATAATAGTGAAATAAAATCCACTAATTGGAAACAGTGAAATTATCACTATTTTTACAGTAGAAGACCACTAAATCAATAGTGAAATTCCAAAAAATCACTATTTTAACAGTGAATCATTCAATTACTAATTCAATTAGTGAAATTTTCATTCTTTCAAATTTAGAGAGTTATTTGAACGTTTTAAAAACTGTCCTAAGCCAGAACAAACAATATTCTAAAAACGTTTTGTGTTCGAAATACGTCTTTAAAACTTCTTTGGAACATTGTATGTTTATGTAACGTTATATGGACTGACTTAGAACATTTTTGAGCTGTTCTAATGAAGTTCATTTAACGTTTGTGCCCACTGAGTATTCCAAATT
>NC_046658.1:20280202-20291904 GCF_010883055.1 Belonocnema kinseyi
CTAGTCGGGAGTGGTGCTGACTGAAAACAGATGATTTGGAGCGATTCGCGCGCCATCTGTTGGTCATTCTAAGGACTTATTGAACTACCCTCGTAGGATGAAAATCAATATAATGCTTTCAAAGTGACTCTACAAGATACCTATTAGGTACTGCTTTCTCACGAATGGCACAAGTTTAAAATTGTGTTATGAGAGGTTCTATTAGGATTTTTAATGGCGAATCGGGATTAAAGTAATAAAAAGTTTAATTTTAAAATAATGTTTCAAAGCGGCTCTAGGAGGCACCTATTAGAGTCTGCTTTTTCGCGAATGACACAAGTACAAAATTGCTTTTTTAAGACGTTCTGTTAGGAATTTGCATGAGCACTTGAATTTAAATGAATCGGTTATTAAAACTTAAAATAATGCCTTCGAAGACGCTCTACGAGGCATGTATTACGTACTGCTTTCTCACGAATGGCACAAGCTTAAAATTCTTCTAAAAGGTTCTATTAGGATTTCTGATAGCGTGAATGTTACAAGTTTAAAATACCTTCTCTAAGGGCTGGTTTCACCAACTGTGTTCAAATATTAATCCGTGATTGACTTAAATTAATCAGTACAGTGCGTTTCACCAAATTTTAAACCAGGATTAAGGAAGCCTAATCTCCGTTTGATTTAAGCGGCCATTTTCAGCGGGTTAGCGACTAAGGGCCGGTTTCACCAACTGTGTTCAAATATTAATCCGTGATTAACTTAAGTTAACCAGTACAGTGCGTTTCACCAAATTTTAAACCAGGATTAAGAAAGCCTAATCTCCGTTTGACTTAAGTTGAAGTGAAAGTGAAGTGCAGCAGTTGAATTTGAAATATGGAAGAAATTTATCCTGATATTTTATCATCATTTGATGACGAATATGATATTGGAATTGTGAGAAGGCCACGAGTAATTAATGAACGAATTAATTACGAAGAAACTTCGGATGATGTAGATTTTTTAAACCCTGGCGGACCGAAGGAACCGAATGGTGCCTCTACAAAGTACCCGCAAAGATCCCATTGCTGGGTCCCCATTCGGTTCCTTTTTTAAAAATTCGAAAAAACAGCAAAATCAACTTTTAAATTGTTGAAATTCGGATTCTACGCTAATATTCCCTATAGAAGGTCACGGAATAATCGCAATAGTTTTTTTTTGCAACGGTAAAAAATATAAAAATATATAAGACGTATAACGCCTGTTGACTGCTACTTACAGGCGATGTCTTTAAAGCGTAGCAGTCAACATGCGTTATACGCCTTTTTTAAAAACTTGTTTACCGTTGTACAAAAAACTATTGCGATTATCCCGTGACCTTCTATAGGGAATTTCAACGTAAAATCCGAATTTCAACAATTCAAAAGTTGATTTTGCTGTTTTATCGAGTTTTTTAAAAAAGGAACCGAATGGGGTCTTTGCGGGTACTTTGTAGAGGCTCCATTCGGTTCCTTCAGTCCGCTACACAAAGATAAATGTTGTAAAATATATAGTATTTTAGTTCCTCTATATCTGAAATAATATTGTATGCATACGTTGAAAATAAGTCTTATGTAAATAAAATTTTCATGAAATTGGTTCTTAATATAGGTTATAATGTCAACTGTCAAACGACTCTATCTCCTTTATTTAACAACTGATTGTTACATGTATTTTATTTCTAACGGTTCAGAAATCATGCTATATCACCTAGAATCCAACTTCTCTTTGCTCTGCGTTACTAAGCAACTGCCCTACCCATATAAATCTATGAGTATTCTTAAGCGAATTAGCCTGGCCCATTTGAGTGTGTAAGCAGAGTCGATTTGAATGATTTAGTCTCTGAGATAGTATGAGAGATTTGGATCCATTTCAAGGTCCTTTTAGTGATCTTTTTTAGAGTGGTACGATGGTAATATAATGTTCCTTTTATATTTATATTTATATTTTTTATATTTTTGGGATCGAAAATTGTAAAATTTGGTAGAAAATGCAACTTTGTAGTCGAAAATTCAACTTCCTGTTCCTGGAAATTCATATAATATAATTTAAATTTCGATAAGCTTTCAAAAGTAAATTTACCAAAAGTTCAATCGTTTCATATGTGATCATTCTCTTAATGTTTTACGGTTGATTGTAGGGGGCAATGATGCAGAAGTCTTCGGGAACAGAAATGGTACTTTTCTATAAACGTACATGCCGCTTGTGCTCAATTGAAATTTACAAATATTGCGGCACGATTGCCGGAAGCTTCTCACGATTCGACAATCTTCAGGAACTCCAGACTACATGCTCGACTGGAAGCTGGAGAGTTTTCAGATGGTTTGATCTTCGGAGACGGAGGTTACGCATTAAAACCATACTTTATAACTCCAATACAAAATTCTTACACTGAAGCAGAGATTTTCTTCAACGAATCACAAATAAGAACTCGCAACACTATTGAACGCACGTCCGGGGTTTGGAAACGGAGATTTCCATGTTGGCGACAGGAATGCGTTTTTCGGTAAATCATGTACTTCCTGTCATAGTAGAAACTGCTTTTTTGCACAACAAAGCACAAATGGCTGCAGAACCGATGCCTCCTGATCATCCACTTTTCAATATTAAATAGTATGTAATATTAAATGAAGATCTGCACAATTGCAGAAATGTGGAACCTGATGACGACGGAATACGCACACTTCTGCTTCATTACTTGGAGAGGTAAAAATCAGTTTCCTTCTCTATATTATCACCTATTATTTCTAATTTTACATCCAATTTTTGTTTCAGCTTGCTGTAATAGATGGATAGGAGCTGTCTTAGAATCCCCTCTAAATAGCAATATCCATTTCTTGTAAATATAACAGGCCTCACAGACCGATTAGGTTGTATCATCGAACTTGTATCTTTGAACTTGTATAAATAAATTCACATGCATTTTTTTATTTTTCAACTATTTATTTTCCTCAACATATTGTTAAATATATACATTTTACATTTGTGTAAAATTTACATACATACATTTTGTGTATACACAAAATAACAATACATGTGGTAACAATATAAAGTATAATTAAGTGTAAACCATTGAAAAATAAAAATAATAAACCAAGGAAGGATGTATTATAATTGCAAATTTTTAGAAGAAAAAATATTTTCAAAATTTGCAATTATTGCAAGAAATAATGTTCAAAGTTCTGAACATTATTTCGAATTTGCACCTGCAATATAAGGAACACTCTTTTGATTTTATAACAAATGCAAATTGAAATTGTGTTGAAAACTTCGATAATTATTTCAACGCACTCATACTCAGCCACTCGTTGCACTTAGACCTATTAAAAATATACATAAAATAATAATAAATGTTGTAACCGTATAAAGTATAATTGAGTATAAACCATTGCAAAATTAAACAATAAACGAAGGCAGGGTGCATTAAAATTGAAAATTTTGAGAAAAAAAAATATTTTCATAATTTTCAATTGTTACAAGAAATAATGTTCAAAGTTCTGAACATTTTTTCGAATTTGCACCTGTAATATAAGGAACACTCTTTGGTTTTTATAACAAATGCAAATTGAAATAATGTTCAAAACTTCGAACATTATTTCAATGCATCATTGCACAGCCATTTTTGTATTTATACCTACAAAAAATATTTTGAAAATAGTACCTACTTTAACATTAGCTGTTTCTTTTCTTGTAACTGCGTTCGCAAAAGCTGAATTTCTAGTTCTTGTTTAATCAAAGTATTTTTGATCATATCCTGCTCCGTAGCAGCTTTATTCTTCAGAATCTCCTTCTCCATAGCAGCTTTTTTTGCTGACTATTTTTTTAAAGCTTTGATGAAATCTACTCTAGCTTCAATTAATGCCTCATTATTGAATAAGCGTTTAGCTCAATACTTGTTGCTGCTGATGGTAGTGCATCCGTTTGTACTGCAGTTGCTGTTGGATTTGGCTGCACCCACAATGCAGGACTTTTCTGCGTCTTGAGCATAATGGGAATCTACTGAGACCAATCTTTATCCACATTGTTGTTCTTGCTAAGTGTCTGAAATAAAAAGAAAGAATTATAATCATAGCGATGATTATTTTAATTTTCTGAAATAAAACCAGAGATTGAATATAGTTAACCTCTATTTCTTCATAGTCTTCTCCGTTTTCGACAACAACGGTTGTCAAATCTTCACTTTCTGAAACTTCTTCAGTTTCTGGTATTCCCTGCATATCGTCCGTCTTTCCGAAGCTTCCAGTTCCTTCATCGTTATAAACTGTAACTAATAAAAAAATATCATTAATTTTTTAAATATTATCTACATCACACGTACAATGTCGCATCTTGTAAAGTTCAAAACTTGTAAAATTTGGCCCATCGATTTTTTGAAAAAAAAAAATCCTTTATCTCCTAACTGGGATAAAACATGTACTTCAGGGATTACGTGCGATAACCGGGTATAGTATTCAAAAGGTCCGTTTTGTCTACCCCTGAGAGCTTGTAAAAAATGTTTCAAATTTCAATTTTTGAAACATGATTGAATAGGCAAATTTAATTGGGGATATTTTTTACTGATGCAACAAATTTCAGCTCTTGAAGTTTTCGAAATAAATAGAAGAAAAATGTTTTTACGAAATCAACATTTAATTATTTCTTTGATTTCAACTCACGGTCAGTGACAAAACTTGGAGAATTGAGCAGGGTAACTGTTCAGGCGGGACAGTTCTTCAAAAAGGAATAAAGAAGTTTTCTGGAAAAAATTACTTCGATTGATGCAGAGGTTACAAATGTTTGATTGTTTTCCTTTTAGCGACGTCGGTGCTCGCACGTGGGCAAGAGAGTCTACACTGAGATAATCGAGTGCGACTAGCAGCTCGTTGAAAGTACACATTGAAAATTAAAGACATACGGCGAAATGAATCCTTACAAAAACTGTAAAATAAGAGAAACTGTAATTATTGGGCACAACATTTTTCGTAGTGCGTTCTGTTTAAAGTTTCTTTAAGGACAGTCTACCATCAATTTTTAATAACTTTTTTTAGTACTTGTTTAATTTTTATTGTGCACTTTCAACGAGCTGCCAGTCGCACTGGATTGCCCATGCGCGAGCACCAACAGCAATGAATGTAAAACAATCATACTTTTTTAACGGCTGAATCAATCGAAGTAATATTCTCCAGACAGCATAAATGGAGGAATTTTTATTGCGAAATTCTGAAAGTTAAGTCACTGAACATTAAACTCGTAAAAAAATAACCAAATTTTGGTTCGGTGAAAAATGTTTTTTTTTCTTCTTTCTATTTATTTCTAAAAACTACAAGTGCTCAATTTTCTTTGTAAGGAAAAAAAAGAAAGAAACAAGATTTGGGAAAATTTCTAAACATCTTATCTGCATGCAAACAAAAATTGAATAAATACTTATGGGTCATTACATTGGAGAATTACAAAGAAAAATTTTTCTCCCAGAAAGCATTTTCTCTCGCGTTTTGCTTTCGAAAATAAAGGACACGTTTTGAATAATAAAAAAATATTCTTGTACTTTTTGCATTGTACTTGAATTTTTATTAACAATTTTATTAATTTTGAACTTTGAGCATTTTTTCTGTTTCTTTTTACCTTATGATATTTTATTATGACTCTCAAATATGCAGGAAAAATTTGGGTATGGAGAAAAGAAAACAGTAAGTGTTACGAATTTGTTCACGTGACGTATTCGAAATGTTCCCGGTAGCTCATCCGCTTCCCGATTACCAAATTTTGAAAAATCATATCGAGATTTTCGAGTATAACATTGAAACAAAAAAATACGTTTCGATTATTGTCGAACACAAGACGTGAAAAAGATGTTGATTGTAAATCTCCCATATACTGACCCATACATTAAAATGGACTTGTATACAAGCTTAATTGTTATGTGATTCATATAAATACAAAGAAGAAAAATTGCTCTAAAATAAGCCCAAGAACATTACAAAATATTGGTTTTCATCATTCATGAAATTCTGCTGTCATTATATCGCAATTATATGTCGTAAACGTGTGCTCGGGGACAAGTTAAACAGTGGACATTATGAACATATTTAAATTACCGACTTGTAAACAAAAGCTACAGTTCATAATATAAAGTAATTTCTGGTAAGGCTATTTAAAAATGAGAAATGACAATATGCACAAAATCTCCTCGAATCCACAAACACACAAGTCTATCTCTAAAGTCTCATGTCCGTTTCGCAACACTTATATTGTCAATTTTGGATTTAGTATTTTTCAAAAATTCAAGAGCAAATCAAGAACAATTTTCGCATGAAATATAAATAAAAATGAAAAAAACATTCTTAAAAATGGTAATAAATAAAATTAACAGTAGAATAAAAAATGTGCGTACTTGCGAGAGCGTCATCGTCATTGGCATTGCCCATTTGCTCTGTTGTAATGCCAATAATTTCCTTCAATTGTAGACAAAAAACGGCTCCCTTCGCTGGATTCGTTCCGTCTCCTGTTGAAAACAATTTATTTACAGTTGCAATTTGTTAAACCTTTTTATAGAGAACTTTCATTTGAAAATCTTCAAAACTGTAGAACATTAAATTTTAAATCGTTAAAATTGAAGAATTTTCCTATTCCTTAAAAGAGAACGTGTTTTCAATATATTTAATTCCTTGTAATTGTACGGACAGATAACCTTACAGAAATATCTTCTATTCCCCAAAAGTGTTCAATTCTTGAGATTATTTAATTTCTTCTAATAAGTTCACAAAATATGTGTAGTAAATTGTTTTAATTCCTTCATGTAGAATATAAGTTTTGAAATTTTAATTTTAATCAATTCAATTCCGCCTTTCTAGAGTTGAAATTATTTTAATTCAAGCACTTGAATAGATTTCTTTGGTGCATTTTTTAAGCCGTTTAAATAAATTATCAAAATATAAATAAATATAAATTTGAATATTTTTCGAATTTATAAGTTATAAAAAGACTTAATGATGAAAAATAATTTAAATAAATGCTTTCGTTAAATTTAATTAAGTCGATTGAGAGGAATAGGATTTGCTCTTTTTCTGTTCCTGTTGGGGGATTTTTAGATGGAGGAAAAATCGCGTATTCATAGGAATACAAATTCTTAATTTTTCTGAATTTAACGCTTATTACCGAGAAGCGGGTTTATTGGTCCAATAATTATTTAAAAATGAATTGCACGTCATCTTAAAAGAATTTGCTCCAAAGCGCATTTGTATTATATTAATCAAAAGTTGATATACCACAAGAGTCTGAAGCGGCATCCTTTACTTGACCTTCATGAAGCATATTATTTTAATTTTTTAATATTCTGTATTACTTCTCTTTTAAAATTCTTCTTAATAATTGAAATAGAAATTTTTTATTTTTTTAAAGTCGAATACCACTTACATCCTAACCTAAAACTTGAAAACTTGTCAAAATTTCTTTTTTTTTCTTAAATACGAAGTTTTTGTGATGTATCTAGTTTGGTTTTTGTTAACCAACCAAATTTATTTAAGATTATGTCAAATTCGTATATAAAAAACTTCAAATTTACTTACTTTCAAGTACTGATGGGATATCGATATTTCATATCGATATTTAAAAACCGATATACCAAAGTCAATATCGATATTTTGTCATAATTTCGATATCGATACCCTATCACTATATTTCCACTTCACAGAATGCGCTTTTCAGTTAAATAGTGAGTGAAAAAACACACAAAAACTGAATACAAGTAAACGTAAGTAGACATTATATTTTTCATTGATTATTTATCTTTGTATATTTTCTAATCTGTATTATGTGAATATTTGTTAATAATAGAAGTCTCGGGAAGAACGGGCTCAATGGCCATTCCAAAGTAACGGATGGGACATTTGCACGTATCAAAACTTGAAAAATCCTTATTTAAAACAACTATATCTTGTTGAAGCTGCGCTACCTGTACAAAGATGCATGAACTTGTAATTTTCCAGATTCTAAAACTTTATTAGAGTGGATAATTTTCATGTTATAAAACGAAAAAGAGGGTAACGGATGGGACTCGTATGGGACTCACTTCCAGGCTTACTTTTCCTTTCAATCAGAACTCTGCGAATTGAGAGTGGTTATAACACCAATTTGTTTTGTAATGGATTTGTGTTTTGAAGTTTTCTTTTTTTATATAACAAGTTCGAAAATATTTAAATTATAATTTTGGATAAAATTCTTCTTTTAGGTAACGGATAGAACATAGCAAGGTAACGGATGGGACATGTACGATCAGGAAGTTACTTTGGAGGCTTTACAGATAATAATATATCTTCAATATGAAATAAGAATTGAAAGGAGTAGGATTTAAATGAGTTATAAAAGTTTTAAATCAATTGAAAAATTAATTTTATTGTCAAATGTCAGGGTTAAAACTTTTCTATTATTTTGGTAACGGATGGGACCACTCATACCGAATCTTAGAAGTTCATAAAAAAGGAATTGCAAACCAAAGAATTTTTCTGTATTCTATATGAATAAGCAGACAAATAATTGTATATTTCATTGAATATTTTACATTAATAATCCAGCACTTTTACTAGTTAAGACAAGTCCACAAAAATCATAGGTACTTTGGGTCACTTGATGCTCTGAACAAATATTGCTGAAAAATAACCTAAAAACAAATGTTTTGACAACAAATTTTATGTTCCACAAGTAATGGAATATATATTAAATATCTGAATTGTTAAATAGTGCAATCTTCAACATTTTTATTTTAACAGTTCGGGTTATCTTATGTTGGAATGGCCGTAGTAACACTAACAAAGTTAGTGATGCAGCGCGAGATCCACAACAAGCATCAATCTGCCCATTTTTTTGTCCTCATTATCGATCGACAAGCTTTGTGGTATGTTTCTTGACAGCCACAACATCTATAAATCTCTGATGGTTGAATAATTTGCTTTCCTTCAACACATTTTTTATAGTTAAACTTACCCAACTGCACCGAGAGTAGATTTTTTTCACTATTATCAGCCATTTTTTAGTTCACTACAATGAAGAAAATTCCTCGAACAATTTCAGTCTTTAGTTTCCGGTAGACGCAAGGATGTTTGTCCACTCTTATGCTCACTCGCCGTTCGTCACAAACACTCTCAGCCTATCGCAATCTTACCCTCACACCTACGCTTCTCTTAAATGATACTCAGAGTGCGATTATATTAATGAGCTTCTTATTAAAAGCATCCTTTGAAAAATCACCTTAATTAAATAAAATAGCAATTTTCTACAAAACAGTTGAATTTTCAAGGAATAAACTAATTTACAGTCGAGGAGTGTAATTTTCATGACAAAAATATGAATGTTTAACTAAAAATGTAATTGTTGACTTAAAAAAAAAATATTTGGAATAAATGTTTGAATTATCAACTAAAAATATAAATTTTTAAGCCTAAAATAGTAATTTTTTACAAAACATTTGAATTTTCCATAAATAAGTTAATTTACAACCAAATAGTTGAATTTTTAATAAGAAAAGACGAATGCTCAACAAAACATGTAATAGTTGATTTTTCGAGAAAAAAATAGTTTCAACCAAATAGTTGAATTTTTTACTAAAAAGATTGTTAACGAAAAAGAATCTACAGCCAAAAAAAAGTAATTTTTATCAAAGTAGTTCTACTTTCAAACAAGTCGTTTAGGTTGGATAAAAAAGACCACTTTTCAACCAAATAGCTGCATTTTCAAACAAAAATAAAATTCTTACCAAAAAACGTTATTTTCAAGCCATAATGACGAATTTTCTACTAACCCGTAACAAATTTAATAATAACATAATAATAATTTATTGAAATTATTAATGTAAAAAATAAAAATTGATTCTTTATATATCAAATAATATCGCATTTTTTCCTTATCTTGATATTTTTTCAGAATAGCGTACTCAACATTTTTTGTTAACATTTTTGTCTCAAAATTTAACTTAATAAGGTTTAAAATTGAATTATCCCTTCTCTTTCTTTATCCAAATCTCACCATACTCCGTCTATCTGTATTCTCCCATACTTAACCCATGTTTTCTCCCTTTTTTCTTTTTTCTTCCGCTATTTTCCCTAATTTATACTACATCTTTCTTTCTACCCTTGTCAAATCATCCTCTATTCTCTCTGGGCTTCCATATAATAAACTCTACTTTGTCATCACTTCCCTCTTATGTTTCCATGTATTTAGTTTCTCCAGTACCATTAGCTCCCCTCTTCGTTCTTCCCTTCTTAGATTTCGCATTTCCTCTATCTCTACCTTAGAATCAACCCTTTTTAGTACTTCGTCCACCCCTTCATTTAGCTCCTTCCCTTCTCATCTTACACCCTTTATCACCATGTTTCTTCTTCTTTCTTCCCTCCCTTTATTTTCTATTCTTTGTTCTATTTTTCTCAGCCCTTCCTTCTCCCCATGCCCACTCTCCCCACCTCCAAACGCCCGGTTTGAGCTTTCTATCTCTTTCCTTCTAACTTCGATTCCTCTACCTTTTTATTAGGCTTTTCCTGCTTTTCTAATCATTGCTCGAGTGACTCCATCCTTTTTTTTTAGTTTTTCCCTGACTTCTTCCCATTTCGTAATTTCTCTCTTAAGTTCGGCCATTTCCCCCCTTATTTCTTTATTTTCTCTTTCCGCTTCTTCTGATTTTCCTCATATATCCCCATTACTTCTACCATCATTTTTCACACGTCACACAACTGTAAATTTCTATCTTCTATTTACCCTCTACATTTCAGTTTTTTTTTGTCTTCCCCCGCTTCTTTCTCCCTCGCTCCAATTTGTTTCTTTCCCGGTGGCGTTCTATACATATTAGGATTTTTAAGGGGGGATCCTGTTGCTATTTTGTCCTCACTATTTCCCATCTCCACCCTATCCCTATTCCTATTAACAAGTTTCTCTATTGATCCAAAACTCTCGGCCCTTAATGTCTCCCTTTCTACTTTTTTTGTATTTTCCCCTTTTTTCCTCACGCTTCGGTTGACCGAACACTTCCTCGTCTGAGTTCCCACTATCCATCAAATTGATGTAACTTACGTAAACTATTTCGCAACTTTACTAACCCACCCTGCTATCTGATCTTCTTCCGTGCTTCTTTCTACCTAACCTGCCCTGTCGCTGTTACTTATCTGCACAACTGACTCAAACACTTAAAATATCGCTCACTTTTTCAATTCATTTATCTTTGTAACTCAAACTCTCATTTAGACACATTTCCTTCATACTGTGCCCATTAGCTCACCTCAAATCTCACTACAGTTTACCAAATTCAGCAACACACAATCACCGCTACCAAACACTTTCACGCCGGAATTTCAACAAATAAGAACTGTAAGTTAAAAATATTTGTGTTATAAAAAGGCGATATTTAAAATTTTCTAATAATATAATAATTTAAATTTAATTTTTATATACTCATGTAATGAAACCAATCATATAATAAATCATTTTTAAATGAATAATGAAGCTATATCGACAATATATGTTTTGAAATTAAATAAACGTGCGTACCGTTCTGCAGCACGTAATAAAATGTTAACAAATTCCGTAATTCAGTTAACCGCAATCTGACTCTTTTATACGGACATAACCAAATTTAATTCCGTATTGTATCTACACTGTTAGAAAAATCTGCGCTAGATTTAGTATACATGTAATGGAAGCAAGAATGCACAACACGAAATTAAATTTAGTATACCAGCGTACATTAGATT
>NC_046658.1:20292004-20294544 GCF_010883055.1 Belonocnema kinseyi
ATAAAATTCACATACGTAAAAGAAACTTACTGCACACTTAATAAATTTAGTATGCAAATAACTTCGTAAACGAAATTTAGTATACGTACGTATACTAAAATTACAAAATTTAATGAATTTAATAAGCATGTATGAAATTTAATATACCCATGTATACTAAAATTGCAAATATTTCTTACAGTGTAGCAGTCGATATTATTTTACTTAAGTACGACTTTTTATTAAAAAATTTTGTTTTATAGAATTCGATATTTTGGATATTTCATAAGCATGTCACTAAAGGAATACCTTTCAAGCAAAATTTTTCATAATGTTAATAATTTATGTATCCCTTGTTACTTAGGAGTAATGAATGTTTAAACACGTACTGTTACGTTACATACTCGTACTTTTAATTGTAGGTTTTTAAGTTTCTTTAAATTATAGAAAAAGTCTGCTCTTTTGGCAGACTATTCACAACGAATAGTACATAATTTTCGAGTTTTCCAATGAAAGTGATGAATTAAATATCAATTAGGCAAAAAATTTCTTTTTTCTTTTTTTTTAAAGCAAAAATATTTGGTCTGTTACATTACACACAAAGACTGTTACGTTATCTGCGCGATTGACTTCGACACAAAAACTGAGTTTCAGTATTAAAAATGTTTTAATCGTTCAATTTTACAACGAATAACATTGATTAAGTTGTCTAACGATTATACATTCAAGTAACAATACGTAAAGTAATCAAATGTTTAATTCAAATATTTATATTTTAGACTTAGTTACATTGAATGCAGCAACAAAATCTAAGCATAATTTGTAATACATTTGCGAGACAAAATATGCTTTCTCACTATCATCTCGGCAGTTGCACTAATATGATCGATGCAACCCTTTCCAAGAGAAGTTGCAAAGTAGTTCCAGTAGATTTTGATACTGAATTCGCTTTCTAAAACAGGAATGACTGCAGCGATGAACAATTAAAATATTTTTGAGGTTAATAAATCTTCATAGTTGTGATATTTTGATTATCGAGGAAAAAAGACTGTTACGTTACAGATTTTTCTTGGCTTAGAACAGTGATGCAAAGGAAAAACATTGCTGATTTTTTATACTTTTTGAAAAATTGACTGAAAGTACTAGAAGAAAATTGGGAATTTTCTTTTTGTCAACGTGATAGATTTTTCGTCAAAAAACATTTTCCGATTTTGGACTGTTACGTTACATGAAAAAAGCGCACTATTTTTATTTACATTGAAAATGCCGATAACATTTTATTCCTGGAATGTATTATTTTAGTTACTTTGTATACACCCAATTCTATCTGAAAAGAGCTAAAAGCACGGAGAAAATAATAGTCGATGAATACAATGTAACTTTTTGTTCCGCGTTGAATTTTTCTCTATTTTCACCTACCAAGAAGACACGAAGGAACAATCTTCAATTCTTGGAAGAAACAACGGGTCTCGTGTGGACATTTATGTTGCTTAATTATGGGAGTATGTATAACCTCAAAATGATTTCAAAAAACCGCGAAATTCAAAAAAAAATTTCAAATGGTTTTGTTTTCCACGTTTTTTTGGCCATATATAAAACTATGTAATCTAGTAATTTGCAATAGCTTTATTATATATAATTTATATAACTGAAAAAAGTTTACGCTATTTTTAAAAGCTATCCCGCCTTGTCAGCGCCCGCGCGATCATTCGATCAAATATTGGCGAGCCCCGCCGGCGAGAAAGAGGTTATGTGTGCATGGTGGGTGCGAAGTTGCAAGTCACGTCAGCGTCGACTTTGTTTGTGTCACCAAAAGTGTTTAAGTTTCCTCCCGACCGGCTAAGAACAATAACACTGGTAAGTAATGGGTTTAATGCAACTATTATAACCCGCCTATTACAATATTTATTGAATTGTATTATATTTATCATTTTTAGATAGCGATAGCGTACAGATCAACCCTGCAACGGGACATCATCATTTTTTCGGGAATATTTTTACAGTTTTCATGAAAAAAAAGACAGACTTTCAGCAGGATTGTTAGCCCCCTCGTTGAATCCGGCCTCTGAATTATTAATAAAATGTTTACAATTATTATAATTATGCACGGGCTGTTTTCCGACACGCGCGTGTCGACAAGATCAGTTAGATACGCGGTTGCAATGTAAGAGCAGTGTGCCGACACGTAGTATCGACAAACTGTGACGGCACATGCAACGCATATGAGGTTACATGTTTCACCATCACAACGTGTTGGCTATTCTGCACATTGTGCACACACCATGCGGACTCAGTGTCGATAGCAACTGCTACAGAACAGTGCTTTTACATAGTTCGAGAACAGTTATGTCACACATTTTTCACAGTGTTCTAGAACTATGTTCCCATTTTGTTCTAGAAAAATTCAGTCACAATTTTGTCACAGTGCTCTGGAACACTGTACTCAGATAACGATTCGTGGGCGCATGTTTCGCGCAAGTCGATGCGCGCACGTCGATGCGCGCACGAAATGCTTGCAAGAATGCTCCACATCTAAGAGCATTCTGTGGATGTACCTTTAG
>NC_046658.1:20294644-20296242 GCF_010883055.1 Belonocnema kinseyi
TTTAAATCTTCAATCAAATTTGATAACTGCTGGGTCAGTTGATATTGGGATTGCAGCTAATACAGCACTGTCAACATTAAAAAATGATGGCAAGGTCAGTGAATTAGATATTTTGAAGTTCAAGAATCAATGCAGATCATTTATATTGAAAATTCTTCAAATGCTTATACAAAAAGCGCCCATTTCATCCAAGTTATTACAAGGAGCTGCTTGTTTTTCTCCCTCCGTAATGTTACTTGAAAACTCAGCAAAAAAGCGTGTGGAGATTGCTCTTACATATTTAGTTGAAAAAAAACGGCTGAATGCTTTGGATGGTGACAAATTAAAAAGGGAATATGGTAGTTTAATTTCCAAAAGTGAAGTAAAAAAACAGTTGAGAAAGTTTGACATGAAGTACAGTTAACGCAAGTGGTCGATTATTCACGATCTTTTCTGCATGCTCTACTTTTATTTTTATGTTAGCAATAGACGGGAGATTCAGAAGTACCTTTCCTTAAGGTGTATTTGGGACACTTACCAAAAGCATTGGCAAGGCTTTTTTAGTTCGTCAGTTTCTCATCGAGCAACCGACGTAATTTTAAATCCTTCTTCTTTAAGTTCAGAGGTAACTACATCTTCCGGATACGCAGTTGGGATATTTCTGATGACGAGCTCAACAGGAGGAAAGTTTATACTTTTATAAAAAAAAAGTCGAAGCCTTGTTTCTCTATATTTGAGATAATTTTGCAATAGTCTTCGATATAAGACACGCGAACGGAATGGGCGTCTGAGCCGAGATTGTAAACTATTGATTTAAATTTTACGAAATTATTAAAAATGTATGCAGAAGCGTGTAGGGATGGTTAGCCTCGTCCACAATTACATTAATTGAGGGAATTTTCCCGGCACTGTCCTTTTTCAGTATCTGGATTTGTCCATTTAAAGCTCGCTTTGGGACTATTATTATGAGTGACTTTATTCGTACTAGCTGTACTCGATCTTGGTTTTTTCTTACTCCTTCCTTTGTTGGAGCTGGTGGCCGATGGTACTGGTCACTGCGCGTTGGAAGTGGGTATTAAAATTGTTTATTTATAATAAAAAAAGTACAAACATGATATAATTTTAAAGTTTTATTTCAGAAATGTAAAATTATGACATATTTAATAGGGTAACGGAACGAATTAACCGAGAAGAATCAAATTGTCTGAGGTCAAAAATAAAGGTTTTACTTTTTTAGGCTAGGTTTTGCTCTTATTAATACAAAAATTAGATGTTTAAAATTTTGAGTTACAAGATATCAAGTGTTTCTGCTAAAAAAGGTTCCTTTCCGTAATTCGTTCAGTTACCCTATTAAATATGTAATAATGTTCCATTTCTGGAATAAAACTTTCAAATTAAATCTTTTTCGCACTTTATTTTATGATAAATAAACAAGTTTAAGAACCTCTTCGCACGCGGAGAGGATACTAACCTATCGAATATTCTAGTCTCGAAGGCAAGGTCAATATAAATAGCCGTCAAATATGCAAAAACGTCGAAAGTGTCAAACCGCCGAACTCGCATTACTTTAGAGTCGTTAAAATTTAGAGAACAAGCACTATAAATACCGCTAGTGATGG
>NC_046658.1:20296342-20304138 GCF_010883055.1 Belonocnema kinseyi
CTAAAGGTACATCCACAGAATGCTCTTAGATGTGGAGCATTCTTGCAAGCATTTCGTGCGCGCATCGACGTGCGCGCATCGACTTGCGCGAAACATGCGCCCGCGAATCATTATCTGAGTACAGTGTTCCAGAGCACTGTGACAAAATTGTGACTAAACTTTTCTAGAACAAAATGGGAACAGAGTTCTAGAACACTGTGAAAAATGTGTGACATAACTGTTCTCGAACTATGTAAAAGCACTGTTCTGTAACAGTTGCTATAGATTTGTTCTAGAGCAAACTGATAACCGACGTTGTATAATATTTTTTTCAAGTTTGTTTCAGATCTGTGCCGTTATAGTGTTATATCGAAGTTCTAGAACCCTGTTACAAGTGCGTTCTAGAACAAATTGGGATCAAAGATTAATAATGGTTCCAGAACTGCTGTTACGTAATTGTTCTAAAACTGACTAATCACAGACGTTCTGTAACATTTGCGCTTTAAGCATGTTCTAGAACTGTACCGTCATTGTGTACATCAAAGTTCTAGAATCCTGTTAAAAATGTATTGTAAGATAAATCGATAACAAAAATCGAGATATGTTAATGAACAGTTCTAGCACTAACGTTTCAGGGTTCATGTTCTAGCGCTAATAACGAATCACAGACGATTTTTTTTTATTGTCTATATAATTATTATTAACTTTATTATCTGTATTCTGACGTCCAAACGTTACTTCGATGTTCTGTGGAAAACTATTACATTGAATTTCTTAAATAAAATAACTGTTTTCATAACTAATAACTGGAAGAAAGAATTGTGCTACCGTATTGTCTCTTCTAAATAAAATTTTTCAGAAAGAAGCAACGCAGTTTTGTAACTATAATTGAAGAATATTAATATTATTCATCATAACACAGATAAATATTCATGAAAGAACTAAACGTTTTTTACGAATGAAATGTTATTAATATATACAAAACTATATTTTTTGCATCAAAGATCATAGAATAACATATTGAAACACATTGAGAGCACGTGCACTGAGTTCTAAGTGACTAAGTATGAAAATTCACGGGCAAATAAAGAATTTTTCGAGCAAAAATTAAAGTTATAATTTGAACGTATAATGTAAATTGTTCAGTCTCTGTAAGGAGAAAATGCTTTGCTTTCCATGGGAATCGGAATGAAATTATGGGGCATGTATCGATATTTTTTTTTAATGTTTCTACACATTCAAAATAATTTGGCTTAAAACTACACTAAAAAGGTATTAAAGAAAATATATAAATTAAAGAAGAAATTACTGAGAAATAATGGAGTTCTGTTGAAACACAATTTTTTCATTTTACCTCCCATATTTTTCAATAATTTCCCACACTTAGGTTAGTTTAGACCCAAGTTATTTTAAAGTTCAAGAAATATTTCTAAAATGTGCAGAGTAGCCAACACGTTGTGATGGTGAAACATGAAACCTCGTATGCGTTGCATGTGTCGTTACAGTTTGTCGATTCAACGCACAGTGGTCTGGAATAGAAATTTACTATTCATAATCGCCCACAGGTCGTATTTCTTAACCGATTTAAAAGTTTTTTTTTAGAAATGCTCAGCCATTAATTGTAAAGAGAATTGTGGTTTGCTTTTTTTTCACAGAGCAACAATATATAAACAAATATAGTGACAAAATTGACCATTTTAGCTTTGTGAATTTTTATCTCAAGAAAAAATAGAGATAGACACTCACTATCAGCCGGAATTACTGCACATGCATTCATAGAACATAATTAATAATAATATTTAATCTAGTTATTATAAACAATTTCTATAAACAAATTCTTTATAAACGAGTTTTTCTCATAGCTGAATTGATTTTTCTGAACAAAAGTGACTCACAATTGTCTTTAAAGCCATTTATATATTTTAAGCTTTATCAAACATAAACAATATAGATTGTTTATAACAATTTAGTTGAACAAGTCTCCTAATCGGACGTTACCTCGTAGAAAAAAATGTTTTTTTCTTCAAAATTATTAGAGTGACCTTTATTGCGGTGACTAACTAATGAAATTAAAAAAAGAATAATTTATATGATTGTTATAAACCATTTTTTTAACAGAACTATAATTTATTTTTTTACATGCAAAAAGGACGCTTTCCACTGAAATTATGCGACAATAAACTAACAGTGATTTCAAAATTGGATATGGCACATTAAATAATAATTTGCGTAATTGTTAATAAAAATTTATGTAGCAAACTGTCCATAGCAACAATGCTCTTTTTGTTGCATCCTTAAAGCCTGAATGGGAGAAAGTTGAAGATGAACTTGATCAAGAGCTCGATGAACTAATGGAACAATTCGAATCTAAAAATGATTCGAGTTCTGAATCGTAATTTATTCACTAGCGTGAAATAACTGAATTTTTCTATGATAAAAAACACTAACAAGAATTTGCTTATAAAAATTATTTATAATAATTAAATTAAATATTATTAAAATTAATTATGTTCTATGAATGAATGTGCAATAATTCCGGCTGATAGTGAGTTTCTATCTGTATTTTTTTCTTGAGATAAAAATTCACAAAGCTAAAATGGTGAGTTTTGTCACTATATTTCTTTATATATTGTTGTGCTTTGAAAAAAATTTAAAAAAGGCAAACCAAAATTCTCTTAAAAATTAATTGCTGCGCATTTCTAAAAAAAAAATTTAATCGGTTAAGAAATACAACCTGTGGGCGATTATGAACTGTAAATTCCTATTCCAGATCACTGTGCAACGTGTCGGCACACTGCTCTTACAATGCAACCGCGTATCTAACGCATCGTGTCGACACGCGCGTGTCGGAAAACAGCCCGTGCATAATAATAATAATTGTAAACATTTTATTAATAATTCAGAGGCCGGATTCAATTATGGGGCTAAAAATCCTGTTGAAAGTCTGTCGTTTTTTCATGAAAACGGTAAAAATATTCCCGAGAAAATGATGGTGTCCCGTTGCAGGGTGGACCTGTACAAACAATGTCGACGCTGACGTGACTTGCAACATACGGCGGGAAAGCTTTTGAAAATAGCGTACGCTTTTTTCAATTATATAAATTATATATAATAAATCTATTGCGAATTACTAGATCACATGGTTCTATATATGGCCAAAAATTCGGAAAACAAAACCATTGGATTTTTTTTTTATTTCGCGGTTTTTTAAAATTATTTTGAGGTTATACATACTTCCATAATCAAGCAACATAAATGTCCACACGAGACCCTTTGTTTTTTCCAAGAATTGAGGATTGTTCCTTCGTGTCTTCTTAGTAGGTGAAAATAGGGACAAATTCAACGCGGAACAAAAAGGTACATTATATTCATCGACTGTTATTTTCTCCGTGCTATTAGCTCTTTTCAGATAGAATTAGGTGTATACAAAGTAACTGAACAATACATTCCAGGAATAAAATGTTATCGGCATTTTCAATGTAAATAAAAATAGTGCGCTTTTTTCATGTAACGTAACAGTCCAATATCGGAAAATCTTTTTTGACGAAATCTCTATCACGTTGACAAAAAGAAAATTCCCAATCTTCTTCAAGTACTTTCAGTCAATTTTTCAAAAAGTATAAAAATTCAGCAATGTTTTTCCCGTGCATCAGTGTTTTAAGCCAAGAAAAATCTGTAACGTAACAGTCTTTTTTCCTCGACAATCAAAATATTATAACTATGAAGATTTATTAACCTCAACAATATTTTAATTCTTCATCGCTGCAGTCATTCCTGTTTTAGAAAGCAAACATTTTTGCTTTAAAAAAAAACAATCTTTTTTGCCTGATTGATATTAAATTCATTATTTTCATTGGAAAACTCAAAAATTATGTACTAGATGTTGTGAATAGTCTGCCAATAGAGCAGACTTTTTCTATAATTTAAAGAAACTTAAAAACCTACTGTTAAAAGTATGTAACGTAACAAACCGTGTTTAAACATTCATTACTCCTAAGTAACAAGGGATACATAAATTATTATAATTATGAAAAATTTTGCTTGAAAGGTATTCTTTTATTTACATGCTTATGAAATATCCAAATTATCGAATTCTATGTGTTTCCAAAAATTTCATGTCAAAATATGCAATTGAATGGAACGTAACAGCCCGCGATTTTGGTCATAAATAGAGCCATTCGGATCGGTTTTGATTTTTCTAGAATCAAACCGATTCTAAGGTGGAGATAGAGAAAATGCAAAATCTAGGAAGGGAAGAACGAAGGGGGGAGCTAATAGTACTGGCGAAACTAAATACATGGAAACATAAGAGAGAGGTGATGACAAAGTAGAGCTTATTATATGGAAGCTCAGAGAGAATAGTGGATGATTTGACATGGGTAGAAAGAAGGATGCAGTATAAATTAAGCAAAATAGCGTAAGAGAAAAGAAAAAAGGGAGAGAACATGGGTTAAGTGTGGGAGAAGACAGATAGACGGGGTATTGTGAATTTTGGATAAAGAAAGAGAAGAGATAATAAGAAATGAGGTTTTGGGAAACAAAGAGAGGAAGAAAGGGGAGATAGGAAAATAAGAAACAGTAAGAAGCAAAAAAAGACGGGAAACGAAAGTAGGGAAGAATGGAAGATATGTTACTGAAATATAACAGGATTGGAGAGAAGGTATAGGAAGTTTATGGGCAATTTGACAAAATGGGATGTAGTCATAATGATGGAGACGTGGCTAGATGAAAAGGGATGGAAAATTTACCAAGAGCAATGGGAGGAATGGTGATGGAAGTAAAAAATGAATCTATAACAGGGAAAGGTAAGAAAGAGAGGAAAGAACTAAAAGAAGGACTAATAGTAGAAGAGGTAAAGATGGGAGGAGAGAAGTGGAAGTAAGTAGAGGCTTATGTGAACGGTGACATGTAGGAGAAAGCAGAGGAGATGGAAGAAATGATTAAGAAAATAAAGAAGAGATTAGGCTGATAATAGATGGGTATTTAAATGCAAGAACAGGAGACAGAGGAGGAAGGGAATGGGGAGAACAGAAAGGAAGAAAATCCAAAAATAAGGTACTAAATGGGGGCGGAAAAAAGTTGTTGAAGAGCTTGGAATAGTTGAGATGGTTTATCTTGAACGGGAATATAGAGGGAGATGAGAAAGGAGCATATACACGCTCAGGAGGTAACAGGGGAACGGTAATTGATTATTTGATAGTGGATGATGAGGCAAGAGAGAAGTTCAAGAAACTAGAGGTAGGTGATTATATGAATTCGGATCACTTTCCCTTAATAGTCACATTAGAGCGACAAAAAAGCAATAGCAATATGAATAAAAGGGAAGCAAAAGTAAAAAGTGTAGGAAAAGGGGATTGATCAAGGGAAGGAAAAGAACAGTTTAGAGAAAAGGTCAGAAATATCAGAATGGGAGAGGGAAATGTGGACGAGGAGATGGAAAACATTATAGGAGAAATGAAAAGATGATTACAGGGTGGAAACAAAAATGAAGTTAGTAAAGGGGGGAATAAAAGTGGGTGGGATCAGGACTGTAAAGAGAAAAAAAAGGGAAGTCAGAAAGGAATTAAGAAAGGGGAGAAAAGAAAAAAGTAATGGGAAAAATATGGAAAACAAGAACGAGAATACTGAGTTGTGTGATCAACAGAAAGAGGAAGAGCATAAAAGGTTAGAGGAAGAGGCGAAGAAGGCTAGGACGGAAGCAAAGGTATGGAAGGTAGTAAATAGGAAAAGCAAAGGAAGAAAAAGAGTAAGCCAAGATATTAAAATGTCAGAATGGAAGAAATATTTTTTGGATTTGCTAGGTTCAGTAGAGAGAAAAGTTAGAAAGGGAGGAAAATATGGTATTAAAAGAGACTAGGAAGAAGACATAACAAGGGAAGAAATATTTAAGGTTTTAGAAATTATGAAGGATGGAAAGGCACCTGGTATAGTTGAGGTTCCGAATCAAGTATGGAAATATGGAGGGAAGGAACTAGAGGAATGGGCATGGATAATGTGTAATCGAGTATGGAGAGGAGAGGGATGGCCAGAGTTATGGAAAGAAGGAGTAGTTATAATAATAGTAGAGAAAGGCAAACGAGAGGAACTTAAAGATTATAGGGGTCTGTTGCTGATGCCAGCGCTGTATAAAGTGTATGTAACTGTTTTGTCGGAGAGACTGAAGATAGAAGTTGAAGAAAAAAAGGTAGAGCCACCGAATCAGGCAGGGTGTAGAAAAGGAATGGAGGTAATGGATAACATATATGTTCTGTACTATCTAGTAAATAAGAGGATTAAAAGGGAAAAAGGGGCAATGATAGCAATGTTCATGGACTTGCAGGCGGCGTTTGACTCATTAGACCGAGGTGAAATAGAAAAAGGTATGGTAAAAAAGGGGGTAAGAGAGGGATTAATAAACAGAGTATCGGAAATTTTTAGAAAGACAAAAAGCAGGGTAAAGGTAGGAGAGCAAGTAGGAGATAGTTTCTGGTTGGTGAGAGGTGTGAGGCAAGGACCTCCTCTGAGCCCACTTTTATTTAATTTATTAATATCAGACATGGAAGAAGAAATGGGGGGAAAGGGTTGGAGAGAAGTTAGGATAGGGAAGGAAAAGATATATACACTGGCATACGCAGACGACACAGTGTTGATGGCAGAGGATGAAGAAGGGATGGCGGGCTTAATTAAAGGGTTAGAGAAATACTTAGATGGGAGAAAGCTGAATTTAAATGTAGAAAAGACAAAGATAATGATGTTTAGAAAAGGAGGGGGAAGGAACAAGGAATTTACAAAGAGATGGAAGGAAATAGAGTTAGAAGAAGTAAAAGACTTTAAATATTTGGGATATACCTTAAAAACGAATTAAGATCATAGAGATTATATAAGAGAAAGGACAAAATATTAGTAGAGGTAATGAAACAGATATGGGGAATAGGAAAATGAAGGTTGAAAAAAAATTGGAGAAGGAGCATGTGGTTATTGGATATGCTGGTATGGCCGGTATTAGGTTATGGAGCAGAGATACGGGGATGAAAAGAAAGGAAAGATATTGAGAGTTCACGAGGTAGATGTATAAGGTAGACCCTAAGGGCAGACTGGAGGACACCAGAGTTTATGGTAATTAAGTAATTAAGAATTGGAAAAACGGAGAGGGAAAGACAATTAATAGAAAGATGGGGGATGATCGAGGAATCAAAACATAATGAATGGTATAAGATGATAAAAAGGAAGGAGTACCAAGTATCAAGAAAAGGGATAGGGAGAGAGAAAGTGGACCAGAATAGCAAGATTTAGATTGGGAAACGAGGAAAGGGAGGGGATGTATTCGGAAAAAGGAGAGAACAAATAGTGTAGAATATGTGAATGGGAGGAGGAAATATGGGATCATGTATCAGGAGGATGTAGGAGAGGAATGGAAGATGAAGCAAACTGGCAAGAGAATGTGGTTAAGAGTCTAGGGGAGGATGGGTTAGGAGAAGAATAAATGAAGGAGTTAGAGGATGCTAGGGGAGCGAATGAGAGAGAATAAAATAATGCATGTGAAAAAAGGCAAATTGAGGTATAAAAAAGTAAAAGAAAAATGAAACGGAAGTCGCTTAGATCAGAAGGGTGAAGATTGTAAGTAATGGTTGGTAAGAGTTAAGTAGACTCACATGCCGTTGTGTTCCCATGCTCTCTCTCTCTCTCTCGCTTGCACTCTCGCTTTCGTTCGCTCGCTCACTCGTTTGCTAATAAGTCCTAAATTACGCTATCACAAGAAATAGAGGTAAGGAACTAGATATAAGACGTTATGTAAATAGTTGTAAGTAAATGTATATACAGAAAGGATAAGACGGTAA
>NC_046658.1:20304238-20305689 GCF_010883055.1 Belonocnema kinseyi
TAATTAAAAATTTGTCATAAGGACAACCGCAGGATTTCGCCGGGAGCGGGTGCTAATCTGGAAAATTGTACCCGCTCCCAGCGGGTACATTTTCGGACGTAAAATTTTCCGCTTTTTCCAAATCCGTTGTCAAAAATATGGGTTATGAGGGCAACACATAACTCCTTGAAGCTATTTATATTTTCTGAGTCTTCGTCCAGTCTATACTGAACGTCGTGGACTTCTCTCCAAAATACTTCGACCTCCTCTGGTTTGGGTGGGTGTTCGACAGTAACTGGAGGGTCTTGGAAAAGTCGAAATGGGTCAGAGAGAAACTGTTGATTTTCTCTGACCCACGTCTCCCTTCGCTCTAGACTTCTCTTAGCGTCAGATAGTGTCCGTATTCTCTCAACAATATGCTGCCTGATGGTCAGCAGCTTTGACTTGTTAAGTGTGTGATAACGGGTCCGGAGTTCGCGCGCGAACTTTCGAACCTTTGCGGTAAAATTCCTGCCAGATGTGATGCAGTCAATCACACACTGAATGCGGGACGCGTACTGTCTTGCCCAGCCTATCTTTATGGCAAGTTGATGCATTTGTCTTTTGGTGTTATGATCAACCGTTGGTTTTGTTTTACGGTTCGCATCGGCCAAAGCTCTCGCTGCATTATACATACAATAATTGATAGCCCAGAGGTCGAATTCTCCGGAAAAATGCCCACGAAGCTCGTCATCCATTTCAGCCAGATCTTTAGGCTTGAGAGAAACCTTGGTGTTGATGTGTCTCCGAGTCGTAAAGAATCGCTCTTCCTCTATTGAATGCCTGCCCGCGGTTGGTCTTAGTGTCGCCTCTCTTTCTCTGTTGCCGGCTTGTTCTAGCTGTAGTAGAGTAGGCGTCCCGTTTACATAGCCCCTTTTACGGAGTAGTTCAGCATGGTTTCGCAGACGTTGCTGCGAAAAGAGCAATATCTCCGGGTGTTTTTCACACCACAGACCATGCAGCCGTGCCATGTAATCCCGTTCAGGGGCCACACTCGCATCGTAGCACTCTAGCAAGTAGTGATTCAGTTACTCCGTCCACCCAAAGGTCGCGAGATCCCGCCGATCCATCGCATTGAATCCATTTTCATTGGCTACCCGAGCTCTAGATTGGTCGGTATTGTTGGCCGACCCATTGTCGGGAGCCCTGCGCGTTCTGTTGTTTTGAACCGCACTTACTACAACTATGTTTGATGTTGTCATTGTTGTTCCCATGAGAAGCTAGAGAAAGGGGTTCGTCTATCCTTGTAGAGCCCCGCATGCAAGGATAAGGCTGCGTACTCTCAGAGGTCGCCCGGTATCCCAGAGTTACCGTTCTATACACCTCACCGAGGTGCCATTCAGCTTTCGGCACGGTTTTCACACCTCCGCTTGGGGGTTAATTCCTTCGGGAGCACCCCTGGACAATTGTCAGCGACTGCCTATTTATTTTTG
>NC_046658.1:20305789-20312490 GCF_010883055.1 Belonocnema kinseyi
AGAAAGATTGTAAGGAGTGCAAGTCATGTACTCGCCTAGGAGACACATTATGCATAAAGAAGTAGAAGACTGTAATCACCTTGAGTGAACATTGAGCACCCTCATCTCGTACATACACCGTGTAGCATTCTTGGCGACACATCATGTTGAAACATTGTGCAGCTACAGTGCGCCCTCACACATTGTTATCTGCGTTCGTTCAGATTCCTGGCTTTCTAGATCTATCTAGTCCAATCATCATCTAAACATTATCAACTGATTAATTATTAACGTTTCTTAAAAAACATGTATAAATGATGTACGAAAAGTTATCTCGCAATCACAATACATAATATTATAATTTGAACGTATAATGTAGCTTTTTCAGTCTTTGTAAGGGCAGAATGTTTGGTTTTCCACAGGAATTCGAGCGAAATTATCGGGCATTTTCGATATTTTAAAATTATTTCTACTTATTCAAAATCATTTAGCGATAATACTAATTAATAATAATTATAGTAATAGCTATAATAATTAAAGTACCGACAAAGAATGGAGTTTTCACAAAACACAATTTTTACACTTTGCCTCCAGTATTTTTTTATAGTTTGCTACAGATTTCAACAATTGATAATATAAATGTCAATTTATGTTAGCATAACCTTAAAATATCCTAAAAATGTTAATCTTCTTTAAAATCTTTATCAACATTTTCAGCGACAACCGTCACTTTAACCTAGAAATGTACAACAAGTTTTTATCTTCTTTGAAGTCTAATGATTTTTTATTAAAAATAAGTATTTTCGGTGTAAATGACTATAATAACCTAAAGTTGTCAAAATGTTGTTAATTTTCTTTGAAGTATAATTTACAAACAATTAAAAATGGCAATTTCTGACGAAAAACACTGACATCATTCAAAACTTCATGAAAACTTAATCAAATTCCGATATCGTACATTATTTACTATTACGTATTATGTTAAAAAATAATTATTTTATCCTGGCTTTAATAAATAAGTTAGTACATTTATGTGTCTAACACTCATAATGGTAAAAATGATAAATTATTATTCATGGGTAAAAGATTTGATACAAAAAGATTTGATTATTATTTAAAGATTTGAATCTTTCCGCCTTGGGCCGTAGTTTGACCGTAGTGCGCTAGGGGGTGGAGCGATTTGCCTTTTTCGCGAATGGAAAGGGAGATTTAAGTGTTTAAGAGAGCAGCCGAGATGGCGAGAAGCATACTTACATGGAGTAGAAGCTACCGTGATCAAAAAGGCGGTTCCTCCAGGGCGATGCTCTTTCATTGTACTACGGTCAAGCTGATCTTTGCGAATATCCCTAATGTGGATATCTCAGACGTATAATTTTTGTTAGTCGGGACTGCGTGCTCGGTCCCGGATTAAAATATATCCATGGGGATATCAAAATTACCGCCTCACAGGATATTCCGACGGGTTATCCCTGGAATAACCCGAGACATAAGTTTGATCAAATCATATGTCCCGGGATATCCTTTTGCTGTAAGGGATACATGACACTGTACCATATTTGATACAGAACAGTTCTAGAACTGTTAAAGAATTGTTATAGAATTGTTATAGAATTGTCTTAGATTTTTTACAACCCAGCGTACTAAAGTTCTAGAATTGTCCTGGTAATTTTACAGATCGTATGTCAGAGCGTTCTAGATCTGTTACAGAATTTTTTCAACGTATGGGAGATGACATAGTTACTCGCATGTTCGTAACCTGTTACTAACCTGTTCTAAAACACGTTCTTTTGTAATCTAGAACAGTTGCAGATATGTTTTGTAACCGTCTTTGCTGGATGTTTGGTCTCCTTACTATTACTCCATGTATGAAAATTTGAGAACGACAATATTCGGCAGGCCACGGCGTTCGTCGGCTGCTGATTGTCGAGCTATCAACTGTTTTAAATCCTCGCTTAT
Organism: Belonocnema kinseyi; assembly: GCF_010883055.1. Taxonomy (NCBI): domain Eukaryota; kingdom Metazoa; phylum Arthropoda; class Insecta; order Hymenoptera; family Cynipidae; genus Belonocnema; species Belonocnema kinseyi. Next base: position 20,307,725 of record NC_046658.1, read on the forward strand.
GACGCCGCACGACGCGACGTGTGAAAACAATATGCCGCCAAGCACGCAAGCACTGTGTTAGCACAAGCTGAGGGTGATGAATGTTCACGCAAGGTGAGCACACCGAGTATGCAGCAGTGTGCAGCCATTATGTCTCCTCACGTCACAAGGTTTGTGTGAGAGCGAAATTAAAAATAATATATATTTTAACATAAAACAAAAAAATTCGACTTTGAAGTAGATTGTCATTATATCGTAATGATTGTTATAATTTCTAAAGTCAAACATTAATAATTCTCGTTCACAATTTGTATGCAATTTAAAAAAATATATGATAAATTTTGGAAAGCTTTTTTTAAACAAAAAATAATTGAAGATTAGAAACTCTTTTATTACGTATTTAATATTTCACTCTTTTCAATTTAATTAAGGAAATTAATTTTTGTAGAATAATGTAATGAGAACTATCATATGTTATTTTGAAAAAATATTTTTTAAGTAAGTAGCCGATCAAGTATTACGCCACAATAATCTTCCCCGTTCTTGACCCCCACCGGCCCTTGTAAGAATATTTTTGTATTAGGATATATAATAATATGCATCTACGTAAACGCCCTTCCCATTTCAGAATGTTTAGGTAATACTTGAATTTTTTATTTTTGAATTAATTATTATTGAATTATTGATAAAAAAACATTTTTTACTAAACTTTAATCTGATATCTCTAGATTTAAACGAAATTAGATGAAATATGAAAGCACATTAACGATTGGATCTAAGCACCGGCTAAAAATATGAGGGAAATGCCTTTCAAAAGGGTGAAATCTATGTATGAAATGTTTCTAAAAATATATTTCTTAATATGTTAATATTAATTCATTTTTTTCTCAATATTGCTCCAGAAACTTAGTTGATTGAATAATTGAGGGGCCGGATCGAATAAGGGCACATAATTATATACCCGTTTTCGATCGAGCCCCCCCCTATTATTCAACAGTGTCTTTAATTATTATAATTCTGTGAGGGCGGTTTGACGACACGACGTGCGTCGCATATGCAACGCATATGAAGTCACATAAGTCGTTATTTTCAGCTAATTCACTTATAGCAACCTGCGACAATTTTATTAGAGTTACTTTTTAATTGACACATATTACCAAAAATTTTCATTTATACATTACTAACCCAGGAAAAAAATCCATTGAAAAGACTACTCTGTGAATTGCGTATCTGTTACTTGCAAATTCAGAAAGTTAAAACAGAATCGGTTTGCGACTATGTGAATCGGTCATTTTCTCAAGCAGCTTCGAATCTGCCATGCACTGCAATAACCATTTCAAGGAAGGTTATATTGAATCGGTCTCCTTTTTTTTAGTGAGGCCGACTTTTTTGGGGTGAAGCTGCCATATTTCACAGGATTTTTTTAATTTATGAATTACAGAGAAATTAAAAGAAATCATGCGCAGGTCTACTAGATTCCTTTTGCTATTTCAGTTATTAGTCTTTTACGGCATATAAGTTAGTCAACAAAAATATAACGACTAAAAGTCTTTAAAAAACAAATCAGCGGCAATTTCTGAATTCTAGTGGCAGATACGCAATTCAAAAGCCTTCGAAACCCATTCAACAGAAGTGAATGGATTTTTGTTTCCTGGCAACCGCAAGTGTTGGAAAAAATTGTAAAGTTCCCATGATTTTATTCATTGACAAGTAATGTAATAATTTTTTAATAGAAAAACCTCCCCAAGAACTTCAAATGTCATTTTCAGTTTGAAACATTCAATTTTTAACCTTATTAAGTTACATTTTGAGACAAAAATCTTAACAAAAAATGTTGAGTACGCTATTCTGAAAAAATATCAAGATAAGGAAAAACTACGATATTATTTAATATATAAAGAATCAATTTTTATTTTTTACATTAATAATTTCGATAAATTAGTATTATGTTATTATTAAATTTGTAACTACTATTGTACTTCTTTTGTGGAAAAACCATATATGAAATATTTCGTTGAAAATTATTCTTTCTTGTTGAACATTTAACTATTTAATTGTAAATTAATTTATTTGTAAACAATTTAACAGGTCAGTAGAAAATTCGCCATTATGGCTTGAAAATAACGTTTTTTGTTAATAATTTTATTTTTGTTTGAAAATGCAGCTATTTGGTTGAAAATTGATGTTTTTTGTCCAAACTAAACTACTTGTTTGAAAGTAGAACTATTTTAATAAAAATGACTTTTTTTGGCTGAAGATTCTTTTTCGTTAACAATCTTTTTAGTTAAAAATTCAACTATTTGGTTGAAATTATTTTTTCCCCGAAAAATCAACTATTACATGTTTTGTTGAGCATTCGTCTTTTCTTATTAAAAATTCAACATAATTAGTTGTTAATTAACTTATTTATGGAAAATTCAAATGTTTTGTAAAAAATTACTATTTTAGACTTGAAAATTTATATTTTTAGTTGAAAATTTAAACACTTATTTCAAATAATTTTTTTTTCAAGTGAACTATTACATTTTTGGTTAAGCATCCATATTTTTGTCATGAAAATTACAATCTATGATTGTAAATTAACTTATTTTTTAAAAACTCAACTGTTTTGTAGAAAATACCTATTTGATTTAATTAAAGTGACTTTTCAAAGGATGCTTTTAATAAGAAGCTCATTAATATTATCGCACCGTGATTATCATTTAAGAGATGCGTAGGTGTGAAGGTAAGATTGTGATAGGCTGTGAGTGTTTGTGAGGGACAGTGAGTGAGCATAAGAGTGGACAAACATCCTTGCGTCTACCAGAAACTAAAGACTGAAATTGTTCAAGGAATTTTCTTCATTGTAGTGAACTATAAAAATGGCTAATAATAGTGAAAAAAATCTACTCGCGGTGCAGTTGGATAAGTTTAACTATAAAAAATGTGTTGAAGGAAAGAAAATTATTCAACCATCCGACATTTATAGATGTTGTGGCTGTCAAGAAACATAGCACAAAGCTTGTCGATCTATAATCAGGACAAAAATATTAGCATCTTGATGCTTGTTGTGGATCTCGCGCTGCATCACTAACTTTGTTAGTGTTACTACGGCCATTCCAACATAAGATAACCCAAACTGTTAAAATAAAAATGTTGAAGATTGCACTATTTAACAATTCAGATATTTAATATATATTCCATTACTTGTGGAACAGAAAATTTGTTGTTAAAACATTTGTTTTTAGGTTATTTTTCAGCAATATTTGTTCAGAGCATCAAGTGACTCAAAGTACCTATGATTTTTGTGGACTTGTCTCAACTAGTAAAAGTGCTGGATTATTAATGTAAAATATTCAATGAAATATACAATTATTTGTCTGCTTATTCATATAGAATACAGAAAAATTCTTTGGTTTGCAATTCCTTTTTTATGAACTTCTAAGATTCGGTATGAGTGGTCCCATCCGTTACCAAAATAATAGAAAAGTTTCTTTTCTTTTCTTTAGTATGTACTAAAAGATGAAAAATTTGAGATCTAAAGTTAGTTTGAGATAATACCCATCATAGTTAATTTAAAAATGCTTATAATACTTGGAGAATATGAAAAAAGTGGTAACGGATGGGACATTTGGCATTTCAAAGCCTTTCGTGTGACCATTACCCTAATGACGGTGCTTAAGAGATTCTAAATTTGCATTGTGAATTCTGCAGAAGAGAAGCGAAAGAATTTTGAAATTACTTCAAACTTTTTGTAGTTAAAGCGGTTTATAAATGTTTTAAGAACTTGAATGACAGGGATATTCTTAACTATTATAAGTCGGTCAAATTGTACTTACAGGATTCAAGGAACATCGTACGTACTAAATTAAATACACTAATCCTAATAAGTTAATATATTTGCAAAGGGATTGAAACCTATATAAGAGTACATCTTAAGTTTACGAATGCGATAACTCTGTTAGTGAGCTGATAAACACTTTCTAGTTTCTTTTTGAGCTCAGTGAAGTTCTAAAATTATTATTGTTCGTTGTTCTGACCTTATTTCATCCATATTTTGGTAAGTTATAAACACATTTATCATACTGTGATTTACATTAATGTAAACATATTATCATATAATTTTTGGACTTTTTTACAGATAATGGCATCAGTTTCTAAAAAAGAGCAGATAACTAAATTCACCAAAGATTATTATCTTGTTGCGAAAAAATGTTGTAAAAACGACTGAAGATACCTTAGAGAATCAGAAATTCCTTGATGCGAGGTGGAATAATGTTTTAAAAGTGCAAGTGACATTAAAATAATGGAAGACTGTCTTAGGCTTAAACGCATTCCATCATTTCAAAAAATTTCACAATTATCGTATTGTTGTTGGGCAAACTTCGACGTCTATGCTGCATGAACTCACAATTTTCCCTTGCGGACCCGAAGTATATTTTAAGCACCTTACAACAAATATACGTTTAAAATACAGCGATGTGTACTGCGAAAGTGATTTTGAAGATTAAATAAAAAAGTAGTGTGATATTAGTATTAATTTTATAGATATAGATGTGAATAAGAATGTGCGTAGAATAAACGTTTTAACCCTGAGTTTTGGCAATAAAATTAATTTTTCCATTGATTTAAAACTTTTATAACTTATTTAAATCCTACTCCTTTCAATTCTTGGTTCATATTGAAGATACGAGGGTGGATCAAACATAAACCGGAATTTTACAAATACTTTTCTTAGCTAATCGCAAGCACTCTCACAGTGTAGGTTCTTGTAATGTAGTGTATTAGGAGTGGGTAAAACGCTTGGT
>NC_046658.1:20312590-20323298 GCF_010883055.1 Belonocnema kinseyi
GTCTCTGGCGATAACATTGGTGCAGTTCGTGACCTTATTGAAAGTGACAGGCGGTTCACTATTCATGAAATCGCTTTACAGGTAGGCATTAGCTATGGAAGCCCTCAAACAATCATTAAAAATCATCTTGGTTTCAAAAAAATCTGTGCCCGATGGGTCCCGAAGTTATTGATCGAAGATCAAAAAAACATCCGACTGCGAATCAGTAAGAGACATCTGAATCGATTTCAGCGGGAAGGAGAGACTTTTTTGAAACATATCGTGACATGTGATGAAACATGGGTGCATCATTACACTCCCGAGTCCAAGATGGCGAGTAAAGAATGGCGAAGGAAAGACGAAGCCGGTCCTGTGAAAGCCAAAACCCGTCTCTCAGCCGGTATGGTCCTCGCGACCGTGAAACGAAACAAAAACTGGAGGATATGCATTGGGAAACCCTTGAACATCCTCCATACAGCCCAGATTTGCCACCCTGTGACTATCATTTGTTTGCGCCCATGAAAGATGCACTTGGAGGATTGCGATTTGACAACGATCAAGATGTTGAGGAATTCGTGCGCAATTGGTTGATGACTCGACCTCAAAGTTTCTACAAGCAAGGAATTAACAAGCTTCCAAACCGCTGGAAAAATTGTGTAGAGCGTGAAGGAGACTATGTAGAAAAATAATCAATAGTATTTTTGTATTGTTTTATAAATAAATAAATATTAAAAAAGAATTCCGGTTAATATTTGATTCACCCTCGTATATTATCTGTAAAGCCTCCAAAGTGACTTCCTGATCGTACATGTCCCATCCGTTACCTTGGTATGTCCCATCCGTTACCTAAAAGAAGAATTTTCTCCAAAATTCTAATTCACATATTTTCGAACTTGACATATATAAAAAGAAAACTTCGAAAGACAAATCCACTACAAAAAAAATTTGTGTTATAACTACTCTCAATTCGTAGAGTTCTGATTGAAAGGAAAAGTAAGTCTGGAAGTGAGTGCCGTACGAGTCCCATCCGTTACCCTCTTTTTCGTTTTATAACATGAAAATTATCCACTCTAATAGAGTTTTAGAATCTGGAAAATTACAATTTCATGCATCTTTGTACAGGTAGCGTAGCTTCAACAAGATATAGTTGTTTTAAATAAGGATTTTTCAAGTTTGCCGTTGATCCCGTTCTTCCCGAGACTTCTATTATTTACAAATATTCACATAATACAGATTAGGAAATATACAAAGATAAATAATCAATGAAAAATATAATGTCTACTTACGTTTACTTGTATTCAGTTTTTGTGTTTTTTCACTCACTATTTAACTAAAAAGCGCATTCTGTGAAGTGGAAAAATAGTGATGGGGTATCGATATCGAAATTATGACAAAATATCGATATTGACTTTCGTATATCGGTTTTTAAATATCGATATGAAATATCGATATATCGGACTCTGAATATCGATAATTTCGATATTTCAATATCAATATCCCATCACTACTTGAAAGTAAGTAAATTTGATTGTTTTTATATGAAATTTGACATAATCTTAAATAAATTTGGTTGGTTAATAAAAACTAAACTAGTTTCTTTCGCTCAATTTATTTTAATAATTTTAATAATAACGATTCAAATCATCACTACAAGCGTTTAGAAGGTTAACAGTTGATATGTGCGCACCAAAATTTTAAAACTTTGTGAAATATTTAGAAAGCTTTGAAATTTTGGTTGAAGCTTTAAACGTTTAATCTTTAGAAATGATTCGTAATAGTTGTGAAATAATTTTAAATTATTTAAAATATTTTAAAAGCTTCTAAAGTTTTTTATATATTTTTAAACTACTGAATACATTAAAATCTTCTCAAAATCTTTTCGAATTTTTGTTAAATCTTTAGAAATATTTAGAAAAGTGAAAATTTTGAAATATTTTGAAATGTTTGGGAAGTCTAAAATCTTTCAACTTTATGTGAAATATTTTAAAGAAATTTTAAACTTTTATGAAATCATTAGAAATCTTTGTAAATGTTGAGAAAATTTTGACAGTTTTTAAAACAAATTGAAATTCTTTGTAATTCTTTTTAAATCTTTAGAAATTTTCGCTAAATCTTTGCAAGTATTTAGAAATTATTGTGAAATTTGTTTAAAGGTATTTTAAATCACTTACAACTTTTAAATTTGGGATTTTTTAAAAATTGTTTGTAAATTGAAAAAAATCTATTAAATATATTAAAATATTTTTTAATCTTCTGAGATTTTCAAAAATTGGCAAAAATGATTAGAAATATTCAGTATTTCTATTACAGTTTTGAAAGCTTTGTGAAAATTAAAAATATGTTGAAATCTTTGTAACAACTTTGAAATGTTTTTGAAAGTCTCTAAAAAATTTTTTAAATCTTTTGAATCTATTTGCAATTTTATAAAAACCTTTTGAGTTTTCTAAAACTTTATGTTAGGTGGTCACTCTATACGCACTGTCTACAAAATTGGGGTTATTTATTTACAAAACTGTGGATTTTTTAAGAATTTTCGTAGATCGGTGGGATAACCCCAGGGGTAGCTGGCGGCCTAAAAGGGATAACCCACATATCGAGCGTCCTTTACTTTCATATTAGTTTAAGAATAACTTATTTGATTTATCGCTAGAATTATTTCATATTAAAAACTGGAAGAAAAACAAACCAAAAAATTTAATTACAATTGTTGAAGTCGTTTTTTTGTAAAGAAAAAATCGTGTGATTTGAAAAGAAAAGTAGTATAATATTACCATGGCATTTCATTGTTGAAATATAATATATTTATATTTTCCTTTTAAGAATTTCATCATTTTAATGTATACAAAATGCAAAAATGAGTATGAGAAATCTTTGAATCATGAAAAAAGTACAGGCTAGTTGAAATCAATTTGAGGAACTGTGATTAACTTTCAAAATAGAAGAGTATAAATGAATGTTGTTCAGCATTTCCTCAGAATAAACCAGAGGCCTTAAAGATAAGACCCCGGTAGCAGTACTTTTCAACTAGCTCCACTTCCTCTCCGCTGAAAAAAAATTTGCCACATTTTTTATTCTTTGTGCTTTCATGGAAAGCTACTATCTTGGTTTTCGCCCCGTTTACAACTAGATCGCTCATTTCCACAGTATTTTTGTAATATATTTAATTTCAATTGTACATCCACTGGAGACTCGGCCAGGATAACGATATCGTCCGCAAAAGCCAGTTACAATACCTCAAGGACGCCTCCCAATGCTACACCTTCTGCTCCATGTTTTCTAAAAAATTCTTTAATATCACTTATGAATAAGAGGATCAAGATTTATTTATTACAAAGTACATAGTAATAGTTTCATAGAGTTTCGTAATTGTTCTAAGAAATTTACTGTTCAGTCCCAGACCACGGAGTTTCGCCCTAAGTTTCCTGTGATTTGCCGAAGGGGAAGCTTGTTTAAAATCAACGAAGTTTGCGAAAAGGATTCTGCCTCTTTGATTAATTATTGTATGAATCGCAGTTGTTAGGATAAAAATATTGTCACCACAGCTTCTTCCCTTTCTAAACCCCGCCTGACTATCAGGAATTAATTTTCCTCTTTCGGCAAAGTTTTGGAGTCTGCTTGCTAGGATATAAGTGAAGATCTTTGTTATGTTATTTAGAAGTGATATTGGACGATAGTTATTTGGGTCACTCTTAGCCCCTTTCTTGTGTATTAGAATGGTTTTTATCTTGCATAAATCTTGCGGTGTTTTTTCTATGTTGAGTATCTTATTAAACAACTCACTCATGTAAACAATAGCATATGCAAGTAAGTTTTTATAGAACTCGTTACTTAAACCATCATGACCTGGACTTTTACCGTTTTTAACATATCCAGCCTTTTCAGACTTCCATCCATAGACCTCGCACAACTGTATTAGTTTCTTTATTGCCTATGGATTGGTCGTAATTTTAAATTCAATTGTTCTAGGTGGTAAGGCTCCATGTGTGATAAAATTCAATCTTCGGAGTTCACCAACCAACCTGCATAATTCTTTTTGTCCCTAATTGTAATTTAAAAATCCACTTGCCTTTGAAAATTGCTGTATTCGTTCCAATTTTACTGACAGAAAATGTTTCCTGAGTACTAGAACTGAATCCATTAGCTGATGAATAATATTGGCCAAGAACCTACATGTGTTAACATGTCTCGACTGGCGCACAGTGCGGCGAATTAGAAAATTGGGATTCAAGATGATCCAGACCCTACAATTTTTATCTGATTCCATATTTATTTTTTAAGTGGAGCTAATTAAATTCTGAAGAGGTCTATCTAGGGCGATTTTGCTAAAAGGGCTCTGTTTGTTTGTTATTCAAGTTGCAAAATGCCAAAAAACCATAATTTTTCATATTCGAGCTGCCTGTTATGTAGCATTAATTGATTTTACCTCAAAAAGGGGAAAAACTTATAGATTTACAATCCATTAACAAATCCTAATAACTTAGATGAAGTTCGTGCAATCTGTTAAATTGTTATAAACAAATTTATGAACAAAATCTATTATTGATGTACATTGAAGCCTGGAAGTTCTTGGCAACATGTTTTCCCCCGCGAAATTGAGTGGAACTAATGTTTCGTTGAAATCAAACACTGAAGTATAATTTTTTTGATTGTCATAAACAAATTTCATAAAAAAATTAATAAATAAGCGCCTCTGAATACATAAAATGCATTTTTTCTGCGCAATCATTAGGTTTGCCTTCAAAAATGAAAATTCGACGAGAGAAATGGACAATCAAAATATTCACCATTGTTATAAACAATACTGATTAATAAATGCATTAAACGGTCACTCTTTGATTTAAAAAATCAATTTTGTTGCATAATTTTTTATTTCATCCCTAAATTAATATTCTGATGAAGGAAATACACGAAATATACTGACATCCAACAACATTCCACATTGTTATAAACAATTATGATCAATCAATTCTTAAAATAATTCTTTCGTATAGAAAAAATCTGTTTTTTGGGTTCAATAGTTAATGTTACCTTGAAATAAGTAACCAAATCGTAAAACGTCTAGACTCAACATCTTTGTCGAATATTATAAGCAATGAGGATGAACGAAATCATAAAGCTTAACCATTTTTGGACGAAAACTTCTGGTATTCAGTAACGTTGCCCATTATTGTCTCAATCACCTGCAATAAGCAGATCCTGAACTAGTGCATCCATGGGACGAGCTGACGTAAAGTTTTGCATTTTGCTGGCAATATTCTCCGAATTTGATAATGTATATTCTCTTTCCTGATGCAATAGCTTTCAAAATAGCGCCGAATTTCTCGATTAATACTTTATCAACCCCGGTAATATGTTGTGGAACATCCACGATCAAGCCTATTTTCTCCCAAAATTCTTTTAGAATTTTCTTCTTTGCATTGCTCATTTTCTGCTTTTCATCGGCTAAGCAAGCTGCCCACTTGCAGAATTATATGCGATACGCAATGTGAAGGATATATTTCATGAATCATATCCAAGCATGTAGTGCGGAGAGACAAAAAGAGAAGTTTTTGTCCTTCACAGAGAAGTTTGATTTTTTCCAAATTGTTCATCATGGAGGGCTTTGCGGAGCATATATAACATGACGATGATAATGGTGTTTCAGTAAGTGCTTGGCAAACCTTTCCGTCAACCATGGACATTATCATTTTATGCGTGACTTTGCAACGATTCCGACTTCGACTGAAATTAATTGTTGTTGTATGGATTATGTTATATGGATATTCCAGATATTTCCATCAAGCGAGATACTGTGCTATCCAGCAAAGGCTTGCGTGTTAACACTCACACCCATTTCCGTTATGATAATATGAGATTCTGGGGAGTAGCACCTTTTTGGCATCTGCTAGGCTCCTGTAAGATGGATAGATATCAGCATTTTTAGCTTTCGCTTGCATACGAATAACTTCATACTGGTTTTCACTCAATTTTGCGTCCTCAATCAGTGCTAATGCCTCATCATCAGTGAAGCGTGTAATTCCTCCTACTTCTGAATATGCTAGTTCGTCAGGCAATTCATCGTGTTTATCATCATAATTTGACAAAAGTTTACTCATGTCATTAGCGATTTTAGTTTTACCAGAAGATCGCAAAATACTCAGGAATGCACTCTGTATTTCAGAGCCAGAATAACATTCCCGAATTTTGTGCAGTTTTTGTCTCTTAGTTGATTTTGAAATATTAACGAAATCATTTGAAGGTCTTCTCCCGGGACAAACTCCAACGAATTGAACAGAGAAATCTGAAAGCAGCCATTCTGCATTCCTGACCCTAAATGTTGTTATGTTATAAAAAGCTTTTCTCCACTGTTCAAATGTGTACATAAAATAAGGTAACTTATCTTCGATTGCTTTCTTCTTTGATATCGTAATTGGCTTTGATATAGCTCAGAAGATTTTCTCTATCTTTGTTGCCACTTGTGATCAGAAAATCACAAAGAACTTGCTTCGGAACTTTAAATTCATTCATTGTCAGAACAATGAATTTTATCAAAAATAAGGCTTTCAATTGAAACTTATGAAGAAATGATTTGAAACTTACAACTGATAAAACTTCATAGTACCACAAGAAGAACACGAAAACAAAGTATTCACAAATCTGCACTTTATGACAAATAATCCTCATTATTTGGACTCAAGAGCCGTAAATAATGAAAGTCGGGAAAATACAAAGATCTAATGGATACGTGCGTGAACTTTTCAATGTCCTTCCAAAAAAACAGCGTAGTGAATATTATCAAACGTCAGTTTCCTCCATCAGAATATTAATTTAGGGATAAAATAAACAATTATGCAAAAAATGGATTTTTTCTATCAAAGAGTGACAGTTTAATGCATTTGTTAATCAGTATTATTTATAACAATGGTAAATATTTTGATTGTTCATTTATGTAATCGTATTTTCATTTTTGAAGGTAAAGCTAATGATTGCGCAGAAGAAGGGAATTTTATATATACAAAGGCGCTTATTTATTAAATTTTTTAATGAAATTGGTTTATAACAATCAAAAAAATTATACTTCAGTGTTTGATTTCAACGAAACATTAATTCCACTCAATTTCGCGGGGGAAAACGTGTTGACAAGAACTTCCAGGCTTCAATGTACATCAATACTCGATTTTGTTCATAAATTTGTTTATAACAATTTAACAGATTGCACGAACTTTATCTAAGTTATTAGGACTTGTAAATAGATTGTAAATCTATCTGTTTTTTACCTTTTTGAGGTAAAATCAATGAATGCTACATAACAGGCAGCTCGAATATGAAAAATTATGTTTTTTTGGCATTTTGCAACTTGAATAACAAACAAACAGAGCCTTTTTAGCAAAATCATTATCGACAGACCTCTTTAGAATTTAATTACCTTTAATTTAAAAAAAAGATGGAATCGGATGAAAATTGTAGGCTCTTGATCATTTTGAACCCCAATTTTCTACTTCGCCGCACTGTGCGGCGGTGCAGTACGCTTCTTTTTCGAACATGTCACCTTTGTTTGCTGAGTGTCGGACTGACCTTGTCTTTCGCCTTAGTGCGAAACTTTATTTTCATTGTTCTTTTTATTAACTTAGAAGTATTTCACACCAGTACAAAAAAACCACCAAAATATTTTGCCATCACAAAAATTTTGATTATTTTCTGAAAATAAACATTCCTCATGATGGACTCAAGCGGGTTTTCGAGTTTCACATTCTGATCTGTTCCTCGATTTTTTAAAGTCGAGGCATCTACTTTATCGACGTTGAAAGTTTATTTCCTATTCCTATAGCATTTTGCTGGATTTTTTTTTGGTAATTATCAGGGACCGAGAGCGATATGCGTGAAGAGCGTAAAATCCGCTCCTCTAACTTAACAGAACCTAACGAAATTTTGCTTAACGCAACACAACTTAACTTAAGTGTTCCCGTTGTAACACAATAAAATTCCTTTCATTGTACTACAGGTGGTTAAAAATTTAAACGCACATTACTCATATGAAGAAACTTAGAACTACAAGTACAATTGACCTCATTTCAATTAACCTGACAATGTATGTATCAATTAAAATGTAGAACTGAAATTTAAACATGCAAATGAGAAAAGAGTTTTGCTAAAAAATTTTGTCTCTCACACATTTAAGACTGAGAACCGTACGCTTACATAGCTACACGTGTGGTTGAATTTCATTCGGCTAGGTTATGTTAGGTCAGGTTTTGTTAGGTTAGGATAGGTTAAATCTCTATTTAAGTTAAGCCGAAGCTGAATGAAACGGTACCGCAAACACAACGGGACAACACAATGAGTTTAATTGTGTTACGTGAAGTTAAGTTAGATTAGGTTAGGTTAGTTTTTGTTAGTTTAGGATAAGTTAAACTTCTATGTAGGTTAAGCCGCAGCTGAATGAAACGGTACCGCAAACACAACGGGACAACACAATCAGTTTAATTGTGTTTCGTTAGGTTACGCTAGGCTAGGTTAGATTTATTTCTAGGTTAGGCTCAAGTTGACCCATTCGATGTAGCAGACATTTGCTACTGGGAAAATATGCTTCCAGAGCTTTACGTGTAGTTCAATAAATTTCTGTTAATTCAGGTTATGTAAGGTCAGGTTCTGTTGGGTAAAGTTATGTTAAATAAGTTGATATCAGGCAAGGGTTGATCCTTCACAGTTGTCGACATGTTTTTGAAACGCAAATTTGCATCACTGGCATTATTTTGAAATTTATTTTCTTCAGTGCATGATTTTTCGTTATTTTTTGAGGTTATGGCTCAACCATGACGTGATGGGTGATTTTTGATACCGAATTTGAATTCAGCGCCCCAAAATCAATAGGAATACGTGTGTTTTATTACCAGTTCCGCACACTTTTTTTTGTGTGGCTGTGTAATTAATCTATATATTTTGTTGAAAATTCATATACTTATTTCAAAAATTTATCTCTAGTTGAAAACTTTTTTTTTTCTTCTTACATTATATTTGTAAGTGATTTATAAATTTAGCCAGTTCAAATTTCATCTCTTCGGTTCGAAATGTTATTACATTTTCATTTAAGACTGAACAGAAATACTTTTTTTCATGAATAATTCTATGCTAAATTAGCATGAAAAAGATTCACAATTACAAAACCAGACTTCAAAACTACCTCCCTTTCCGGCTGATTGGAGATAAGAAATAATAATTGGAGAAAAGATAGATGAAAAAGTCAACCAAATTCTTTCAAAGTCATAGTTTTTTTTCTTCGAAATTAAACTATTTAGTAAAAAAAATTTTACTGGAAACTTAATTATGCCAGTTCAAAATAACCTATTTTATTAAAAAAATTAACTATTTTCTTGAAAATATTTGGTTTAAAATTCAATTATTTGACTTAATATTCGACTTTTTATTTGATATTTCAACTATTAATTTACTTGTGTAGTCGTAAATTAATTTTTAAAACTGAAATTTGAACTCTTCCGTTTTTAACTCAAAATTTAGCTTTTTCAATTACATTAAAAATACAAATCCTAGGTTGGAAATTTATGTTTCTGATCGAAAATTCTGGAGTTTAGTTGACCGAAGTTGGGTTGAAAGATGAACTATGTTGCTGAAAACTCGGGTTTTTAGTTTTTTAAAAATAAGAAATCATTTTTTCCCTGGGAATTAAAGTATCATTTGTTGATAAAGATTCAATTTTTGTAGAAAAGAAAGATAAGAGAATTTAACTACATTCTTAAAAACACGTTTTATCGTTTGATAATTAATTTTCTCCAATGAAAAGTTAACTGCAAGTTTCTAGTTGAAAATTTATCTATTTCAGTTTCAAATTTAACTACATAATTGAGAGAAAATTATTTTTTTTTTGAAAATTGAAACTGTTCTTTTCATGATTTGTGTGTTTGTGTTAAATAATAACGTTTCTAACAACATATTGAACTTTTTAAATTTTCGAATAAACATTCGTTACGAATTTAACTTTATTTTTGATAATTCATATCTTTTATGAAAAATTTTTCTTTTTGATGTAAAATGAAGTGTCTTGGTTGAAAATTAAACACCTTGTTTCAAAGTTAAGGTAAATTGCTGTAAGTTCATTTTATTTTTTACAAATTTAACTAATAATTTTAAGGAACGTTCTTCTTGGTTGAAAATGTATTTTATATATAAAAATGTAATTATTGCAGTTCAAGTTTCACCATTTTATTTGAAAAGTAATTTGTCCAATTACAAATGCAACATTTTTTTGAAGTCCGTTCTGTTTGAAGTAGAAAATTAATTGTTTAATTGAAAATGTAACTGTTTCATTTCTGGTAGGAAACTCATCTTCTTGATTGAAAATTTACCTCTTTGTCTAAAAATTCATGTATTTGGTGAAAAATGAGTCTTCTTAAGTTCTTATGTATAAAATTAAAGTACTTCATTAAATGTTGTACTACTTGCTTAAAATTTCAGTTGATTGGTTGAGGGTCTAAATATTTGGTTAAAAACTCTTTTTTTGGGTTAAATATTACTTTTTTAAGACTCAATTTAACCATTCCATTTTTCTTGAAAATTAAACTATTGAAGTTTTTATTAAGAATTCATCCTACATATTTAGTTTGTAAATGCAACTGTAGGAAGGAAAGTATAACTACAGTCTGTCAAGTTAAAGCGTGGGTGGTTTTACTCGCAGTCGGTAAGGTGTATCGACATGATTTTGGTGTCAAAATATTAAGAAGAGCTCCCTCTTTCA
>NC_046658.1:20323398-20331653 GCF_010883055.1 Belonocnema kinseyi
AGGGAGCTCTTCTTAATATTTTGACACCAAAATCATGTCGATACACCTTACCGACTGCGAGTAAAGCCACCCACGCTTTAACTTGACAGACTGTAAATTCTTAAAAATCCATATAATTAATAGAAAATTTCACTATTTTGTTAAAAATTAGTCTTTGGATTGGCAATTTATTAGTTGTGGTAGAAAATTTATCTTCCTTGGTTGAAAATTCAAGAGTCTTTCAACAATATCGTCTGTTTGTCAACATTCTTCTTGTTTAGTTCAACTAATTTTCCAAACATTTGCACTCTGAAATTTTGAAGAATCTATAGAATGAAATCTATTTACGACAATTCAGCTGTAAATTGTTCATTTACCAACATCTGATTTATATTTGCTGCTTTGAAATAAACAGTGCAATATTGCCACATACTAAAAAATATATTATTTTTCATTAAAAACATTTCAAATTGAATGAAGATTGAACATGGTTTTTATAATCGGCATAATAGCATTTCCATGTTTCAAATTATTTAATTCTAAGCCAAAGTACAAATCTTCCACTATCTACGGGGAAAATATATTTCAGGATTTTCACTCTAGCCATAACCGGTTTAACCTGGGCTTGGTGGAGTCAGGGGGGAAGGAGGGACGTCAACCCATTGACGAATTTCCCTCTCCGCTAGGTTCAAGTGAGAAGAGCACATCTGCCGAGAGAGAATCGAAAACTCGACCCGATCCCGAGCCGATATAGCGACTTCCCGATCCAAAGTCGAGTCGAGCTAAAACCGACACGATCCAAAACCGATACCGCAGGCTGGGATTGAGTTTATTTTGACTGATATTATTTTATTTTTTTCTGATCAATAACAAAACTTGTTTATATTCATCCATATTGGTGTGAGATTATAGAGAGAATGATTTGAAGCCACAGGTCCTACAGTAGTTGTTTGAGCTTTTAACGAGGGTCTAATTTATCTTAAATTCATACCCTACATTGACGCTAAACGTGGAAAAACGGCCGATTTCGGCTTATATAGAACCTACTTCACAGATTCCAGCCCCTACGAAGGTAGGAGATACGGCTTCAAAGTAGGACCTAAATTTCGACTCGGGTGAAGAGAAGAGAAAAGTTACTTTTCTTATATTTTGTTAGATTCGTGAAAACCAACTCCATTTTGTCTACAAAAAGCTTTTCTTCATTATGCTCAACACTTTTATATTTAATATAATAAATTTTTATGTAACTCTGCCTAGGATTGCTTATTAAGACATTCTAAAATAAAGTGCAAATTGTATTTATCGTGTTTCCTTTAATATTCGTTTCTTATTTTGCATTAAATTATATTCTTAGCTAAGCTAAAACATGTAACATTCCAATAAATTGATATTATTACAATGTATAATATGCATGGGAATTAAAACGCACTGATTGTTATTGCGTTGTTTATACATAGATTCATTATGTTTAATCTTGTTTTTTACGATTAAAGAAAAATTAGGCTTCATGTCAAAAGAATAAAAATATTCGTAAAAAATTTGTAAATCCTTGTTCGTTGAATAAATGTTGTCTCATTTATTCTCGTAACTTGTATCGTTTTGCCGATCTATCTCTTTTCGTTTTTTTTTGTTTTAACTTATTTAGTTGTTATCTAAAATTGTATCAACAACAATCACGCCGGACAGACAGGCACCGACGTCATTTTTCGCATAAAACTAGTACCTTCTCATTATGGATTAGAATGCAATTCATTTTTTTTGCGATCAACATTTGAATTTTCTATTTTTTAAAACAGAATTCAAAGAGCTAATAAAAGAATAATGTAGGGCCTTGGAAAAATAAGGTTTTCTCTTCTTCACGTTTTTCCATATCACGATTTTTTTGACTTCAAATGACTAATACTAATACCTAATACTAATACCTTCTCAGTATGATTGAGAATGTAAAAAGAGGATTTTTGATGTTTTTATATTTTTAAATATCGACAATCAAACTTGTAATTTTGAACATTGTAGGTGTGGGATACTATTGTAGGGTAAAAGAAGCGGAATTTTTATGTTTGTATGTTTTCAAATATCGACAATCAAACTGGTTATTGTTGACATTTCAGGTGTGGATATAGTAATGGTGGTTTTTAGGGGTTTTGATAAATAATCCCATGGACTCCATAATTCGTGAGATTAGAAAAGAGGATTTCGGACTTTTTTTTTTTTTTTGTTAAATATCGGCAATCAAACTTTAACAAGGTAGGTTTGAAAAAAGGGTGATGTGTAAGGGCAGGTAACTGTTTAAAAATATTTGGATTCGACAATATTTTCCGGCAAAATATTATTTTTTGGCCTTCTAATTGATTTCAGGAAAACAAAAATTAGAAAAATAATTTCTTTATTCCATTCACATGAACGTTCACAACTAAATTATATGAAAAACTAAACTAATTTCTTTCTATAAAATAAATCTTCTGCATTGAAGAATCATCACTTTGCTTGTAAATATAATTGTTTTGTTGCAAATTTCGCTTTTGTTGGATTGAAATTAACTTTTTTGATGCAAACTCTTGTTAAAAATACAAGAATCCAAGGACCAAATTTGGATAACAACGAACAAACAAAAACGAAAAATCCCATTGTAATCTGAAAAAACCAATAAAAAAATGTAGACAAAAATAAAAAAGAGGAAAGAAAAATGAGAAAGCAGACAACAACATCCCCTTCTTTCTCTTTTTCTTTCTTTCATTTATTTTATTTTTATTATCATCAAATAACATTCAAAGGAAGAAAAAGTGAAGGAAGGGAATGTGGTTGGCTGCCTTCTCATTTTTCTTTCCTCTTTTTTATTTTGTCTGAAATTTTTTTTGTTTGTTTTTTTTGTTTTTTACGATAACAATAGGGTTTTTTTGTTTTTGTTTGTTCGTTGCTGTCCAAATTTGGTCCTTGGATTCTTGCTTTTTAATTTTCTAACAAGACTTTGCATCAATTTGAATATTGAACGTTAAATAGCATTTTTAATTTGGATTTTAATCTAATTTAAATTTATTAAATTTTAATTTACTCTTGTGTTTGTAATCCATATTTTTATTTTAAAATTAAACTAATTTAGTAGAAAGTTGAAATGCTTGTTCAGAAGTGAAGGATATATTATTAAAAAATGAAAAGATTTAATGGAAAATTATTAAATTTTGTTTAATGATGGACGTTCTTCATTGTTTCATGTCAGTACAAAGATACTGGTAACTTGGAATAAAATGTTAAAAAAAATTATTGTGGAATTTCCTCGGCCAGCGACATAGCCAGGATTTTTTTGGGGAGGGCCTTCGATTTTTTCCTACCGGAACTTCGGATTTATGTTTAGGCAAAGAGTGGGGGAAAAGGTAATTGAATAATGAAAAAGCTTAGTTTCGGGGGCCCAAACTCCGCCCCTGGGTAAGCCTGTTCTCGGCAAGGCTCGTGAAGCTCACGGCGAGCTTCTTCATGCAGAGGATTCGAGTAGCGTCCAGTTTCGCTGCGAGTTCTCTCGGCAACCAAGATACGCGCCTTTGAGTTTCGCGTTGCGCATTGAAGGCTTCGACGTTCACCCTGTTTCCCTTTTCTTCGCGTAAGCAGAGTAAAGCACCACAGGTGGCCACAAGTTGCTTAACCATTCCGATAGGAGACTCCCTGAGATCACTTCTCTTCCCCCCACCACAAAACTCATGACACCAAGTTAAGTCACTCTACTCGAGGACTGCGGAGAGAAGAGGCTGATCTGCCTTCCGAGACTGTTTGGCTCGAGAAGAGAAAAGGGCGAACGACGCTTCGCTCCTAAATATCCAAAATAACCATTTTGATTTTTACAATCGTTCCTTAGTGCTTACTGTTTAATTTCCAACTCCTGAACACGATATATCAATCCGTGTGGATGCAGTGTGGACAAAAAAATAATAATGATTTTGCATATTTATTTTTTACTTAGATACATTTTTTCGAAATTATCACTCAAACTAAATATATAAACGCAATTTATGGTCCTATTTCCTAAATTCCAAACTTTGAAAGCGATATATCATTGCCTTTGGTCATGATGAACACCACAAATAATTTGTATTTGTGCTCATTTCAGAAAGTCCCTAGGGCTCATTACCCCTCTAAAGTACAGAGTAAAAAAAATGAGATAAAATGAAATATACTGCTGGTAGTCTAGAATCGTAGATGCTGTGTTGAAGAAGAAATAAACAGTGAAGGGAGTAATTTATCAAAATAATATGAATGAGATTACGTAAATGATAAATTATGGCAGAGTAGTATATAGTAAGCCGGTTTTTACAAAATTTATTTTAGTCTGAATTTGAATTATGACCTACCAATGTGTTCTTTCTAAAGTGGGTTCACTGATTTGATATAGAAGTGTAAAGAGATCATTCTTAAAGTAATATCATGACGGCGCAATTCTTTAATTAGACGATAATATTAGAGTACGTAAATAAATTATATGTGTAATACTGAGTTTTTCTTTAATGTCATCTCACCGCCGAGAAAGTTAACTTTATTTTAATTTTAACATTTACGCGTTATCTTCTTCCTCTTCTTTTTCATTGTCATAATCAACTTTAAAATCATCTGCTGCTTTAACTGCTCGCACTGCTTCCATTGCTGCTATTGCGTTCACTGCGTCTGCTACTTCTATTATATCATTTGCGTCTGCTACTTCTATTGCGTTAGCTGCTAATATTGCGTCCGTTGCTCCTATTGCGTTCATAACCGAGGACCAATCGAAAAAAATGTTCTTCTAAAGTACTACCTAGTTGGAGTACACTTTGTCCAAATTTGAGTTCCATCCGAGAAAACCATTTTTCATAGTGGTTACACTTGAGAAATTTTATCCCATATATTCATATATAAAACGCAAATTGGAAGACCTTAAGGTTATAAAATACAGAAAATATAAAAAGGAGAACGCAAAGGGAGGAATGTGGAATGCCCTACAAGTTATGGTACCATTGATGAGTTTGTGCATGCCGCCGATTTTCTGCAAAGGACTTTGACCACATCATATGAGAAAAATTGCCCGGCAAACTCAATTAAATCTAGGAAATGAGCAGCATAGAAGAATGCCTACCTAAAGAAACTCCGTAAGATGACAAGAGCGTTGCGCAACAGGGCAAATAGAACTGAATTTCCTTTAGACTGCACTGTTAGAAAAATCTGTACGAGGTTTAATATAAATGCGTGTGAAGCAAATATGTACTGCCGCTACTGAAATGTAACATACATTGGTGTAGTGAATTTAATATACATATTTAATAAATATAATATACAGGTCAGTATAACAATGTGCGTGAAAACTCAACGTGCTTTAGTCTCTTTAAAAATTGTCAAATATTTTCAATTAAATTAATAATCTAGAATTCTTTGACTGAATTGTTATTTATTATGAAAGTGCAATGTACGGGTAAAACTTTTTCCTAATTTCGCTCTGAATGGTCAAAAATTAAGACGAAGACAATTAGTTGTAGGTTAGGTATATTATTTATTTGCTTAGTTCAACCTTTCAACTTGAAATCCAATTTTATTTCTGATACACAGGAAGAAGGTGTCATGTTTTATTATATACAATCTAAAATTACTGCTAAACTTATTTTAGATTTCTGACAAATGGAATTATCTGATTTTTCTTGTAAGTGATTAATATGAATGTATATGAAATTTAATATAGTCGCCTTTAATGGCGATTTCATGTGCTTCATATATAAATTTTGATACACATTAGGGTGGCCCAAAAAATCACATTTGAGAAATTTTAACGGGCTTGTTGGCCAAATCGTTCTCGCAGGAAAATAAATGTATGCCTATTTTTTTATTTTCAAAACAAAACACAATGAGTCTCCAAAAATTGCCATTTTATGCCATTTTTTATATGCCTAAAACTTTTGCATAATATTTCTGAGATATAAAATGGCGATAAATGCCATGTTCATTGATAAGTGAAGAAGTATATTAAATATCAAATAAATTGGTTTATAACTTCCTGTCCTAAATCAAAGAAATAAAAATTGGAAAGATTTTACATGTTAAACTCCATAAGATATAAAAATGGCCAGAGCGAGTTCTAAAAATATTTTTTTTCGAAAATAAAAAAATAGGCATACATTTATTTGGCTACTAGAGCGATTTGGCCAACAAGCCCGTTAAAATTTCTCAAATGTGATTTTTTGGGCCACCCTAATACACATGGGTATATTAAATTTAATATTATTTTGAACAGGGTGGGACATCTATAGGATGGCCTAATATAAATACAATAAAAATATATAAAAAAATAAACAGGACGATTGCTGGAGTATCTGCGAGGAATAGGAAGGAATTCCGGAAACATTGAGACTGCAAAATCCTGGAGAAAAACTCGGAAGCTTACTTCGGGCTAATGAGGTTCGATAATGATGAGTTTGCCAAAGATGAAGAAGCAATGCTGAATCACTTGATGGAATTTCACTTTCCGGGTTTTCAGCGAATCCCAACGGACCAAGACGAGAAAGACTGGAGCCAAGAGATGGAGAAGGTCGATTAGAATTTCGTCTCCAAGGTCGTTGAAAACCCATAGGTGGAATAGACCGTTAAAATTTCTACGTTAAAATTTCCATTAGAAACTCACGGAGTAATCGAAATGTTTTGTTTTGCAGCGTTAAAATTAGAAAAAATGTCATTAACTTCTGCTCAAGGTGACTTCAAGCGCATGCATGAAAGCTCAAGTAGTATGTTGCGCGCGAAGTTTTATAAATAAAATTCAAAATTGGCAAATAAATGTAAATAAATATATGTAATGATTTATATGTCTAATTTTACACAAATTTAATACCTTCTTTGATAAGAATAATATAAAAAATGAGGATTCAAACAAATCCCTTACGTTTAGTCCTGACACGTCGTCTCGTAATCTCAAGGACACTGCTTGACTGCTCTCACTTGCATCGCAGCCTTGTTGCCTGAGGTTTCCATTGCGTGGCGCTAGCATCTAGACAAAATTCTTAAAGTTACCGATGGAACGCTTATTAACTTGGCTCATGTTCATGACAGGTATTTTATTTTTTTAAGTTTTATAACGCTGCAAGAAAAAGTATTGCGATTCCTCCATGAGTTTCTAATGCAAATTGTAACGTAGAATCCGAATTTCAACAATTTAAAAGTTGATCTCACTGCTTTTTGAGTTTCTTAAGAAGGAACCGAAGGGGGAATGAGTGGGATTTTTAAGGGTACTTTGTAGAGACTGTTTTCGGTTCCTTTAGTCCGCCAGGGATTGCCCTAAAAATTTCCAGCCGAGCAGCTTAACGTCTTTTATGCTGAAGACGTTAAAGAAGCTGTCAAGAGATATATCAGAGATTAGGTAATTTTAGTCTCCCCGATGCACAGAGGGCAGCATTCTTTTCAGGCAGGCTGCTCGGTAGAAACTGCACTCATGCTCTGGTGGCAGAATTGGAGCAGCAACTAGAAAAAAGGGGAATACTGTGAGCACTTTTTTGGATATGGAAGACGCCTTCAGCAATAGTTCTCCAGAAGTCATCTGTCGAGCGTCTTTGAGGTGTGGCATGCCAGACTATAGTAGACAGCACTATTCTATTGTCCTTAAACCAAAGCCACAGCGTTGACAGGATTAATGCTCTGTGAAGAAACCCTATATGTTGCGATAACTGTAAGGGTCGCACAAGCGATGGGCCGCCTGGCAAGAGTAAATAGATGGACTCGGGGGACTAGGCACACTAGGCGCCCAAGTGACACCTGCACACTGCTAATTCGAGAGATGAGCCAAGATAATATATAAAAAAAAAGGTTTAACTATACCAAAACCTTTTGCGTCTGCATTCCAAGTAGACATATGTGGAAAGCAAATGTAACCCGCTCCTCTAAGGTGAAATCTAGTATATACCTGGCTCTAGGGGAGGGTGAGGACCAGAAGCGGTAATCTATGACAGAACGAAATGGAGGGACGGGGTAGGGATCCCACTTGGGCAGCATAGTAACATCTTTGAGGCGGAGGTCCTAACCGTCCTTCGTTGTGATGAAACATTAATAGAAGAAAACGGTGCAGACAGGCAGATTACGATCTGCTGGGATAGCCATTTCACATTATCTGCAGTAGGAAAACCAGGCATAACATCAGAACTGGTTTAGAAATGCAAAATGGCATTAAATCAACTTGCAAAACAAAAAAATGGATCTCATATGAGTTTTTGGTCACACAGGGATGAAGGATAATGAAAAGTGCGGAACAGCTGCAAGAAGCAACTAGATCGCAAATCATTTAA
>NC_046658.1:20331753-20333880 GCF_010883055.1 Belonocnema kinseyi
GGCTGAAATTTTACCGCGATTTCGCTGGAAGCAGGTGCAATTTTTCAGATTAGCACCCGCTCCCGGCGAAATCCTGCGGTTGTCCTTATGATAAATTTTTAAATATATATACAGTTAAAATTATTCTGCAAGGTAAATTGCATTCACATCTTATTTTTTAAACTGCGATTAAGTCGCTCGTAAATTCATGCTTTCAAATTACTAAATGTCGAGTAAAAATTGATTTTTATATCTCTATATAATGCTACATCTAACCCTTCTTGGATATAACGGGGATAGCCCAAACAAATTTTGAAAACGAGACAATTACAGTTAAGATGTACTTGCATCCTTTGTCATCTCTCTCATATGGCGGCATTTCAACAAAGTCAGCTAGCCAGATCTCATCAATGCCACAATAGTCAAAATGTCGACCTTGGTAATTACTCTAGCTGGCATTTGCAGCTCCATCACCAACTGCAGCTTCTCAAAGTCCATTTTTGAGTGCGTTTAGCCTGCTTTTTAATTGACCAAAATAAGCTCTGAATTTTTATATACCAGTTTTTGAATTGAGTCAGCATCAGTTTTCGAATTTTTAAGTAGTGTATCTGTGGAATTTTCCAAAGTTTTAATCATCATATTATTATTAACTACTTTGATTCGCAAAGAAGCTATAACATCGTAGATCGTATGAAGTTCATGATGCATGATGTGTTGCACAATATTTAACTTCAAACCATTATTATGTTCTTTAGCATCAGCCACTTTACACAAGCTTTTATTATTTACTAGCTACGCTCTATAGCAACGGCTGCGCCGCCAAGTAAAACCCGCTGAAATTTGTACATAGCTTAAGGAAAACTTCTAAATGCAAAAAAAAAATTAAAAACTTAAATACAGAAAATCAAAAAGGCGTTTTCGAATTTTAAATCATAAAACTCTTTTAAATCATAAAACTCTTAAATACAGAAAATGTTAATTGTTTTTAATTATAAAAATTATACTATAGTCATTGAATCCAATATTTAGAATTTTGAAATCTGTCGTGAAATTCTAACATAGCCTGCAAAAATACTTCAAAAATTTGAAATTTATATCGTAAATTTCAAAAACTCCCTACCCCGCCCGATTTCACCTTGCAAAGAAAATGCGTAAAAAAAATGCTGCCGATTAGTGCAAAACCACGTTTTTGCCCCCTTCCTCGTCTTAATCTCTCTTACCACCCTAAACGCTCACGACCTGCCTGGAAGCTCAAAGAATATGTGTGAAAAATTTGATGCCATTTATCAAAATCTCGATACTTATAAATATCATACGTTTTAAGCTACTTGATTTTATATATTTCAAAAATTCTACCCCCTCCCCCTACACTCAATCATCCTTCAATATTCTTACGATCTGACCGGGAGCCCAAAGAATATGTGTGAAGAATCTGATGCCGGTTCGTCAAAAAATGCATCTGTGTCCCCTTCCCCACCTGCCCCGCCCCTTCGCATGCTCACCCGCAACTTTTACGATCTGCTTTGGAGCCCAAAGAATATCTGTGTCAAATTTCGTGACGATTGGTCAAAAATTTTTGATTTGCATAAGCATCATCCGGTTTAGGCCACTTGATTTAATGCACATATATAGATATACAGTCAATTCTATTTTTAATTATTTATTTTAAAAAAGCTATTAAAAACTAGCGATTTGGGTTGCGCTAGGAATCATCCCCAGCGCTTAATCTACACGAGTCACAATTTTCAAGTCGACCTATGCAGCGGTGTGGACGGTATCGAGCCTCAACGGCACAAATTTGAATTTCATACAGTGGATTTAAAACACTGTGCCCTCAGCCCATCTTATGCCAACACTCTTACGACATGTGCGGGAGTTCAGAGAATGTGTGAAAAATTGAGTGGCGATTCGTAAAAGACTACGATTGAGCGCCCCCTTTACCCACTATCTTCTTTCTCCCTTGTACTCCCAACCCAACATTACTTTTTATATATTTCAATAACTGCCTTATTCCACCACTCCCATACTCTTGCGACCTGTCCGGGAGTCTAAAGAGCATGCGTAACAAATTTGATGCCGATTAGTCAACAATTACGACAGTGCCACCCTTCCATATCTTAATCGCTTCTATGCCCCCCCCCCCATACT
>NC_046658.1:20333980-20345347 GCF_010883055.1 Belonocnema kinseyi
TTAGTGTGAAAAATCTTATCCCAATTGGTCACAAACTCCTAAGGCCCCCTATCTGCCCCCCCCCCATATCCTTAAGACCTGGCTGGGAGTCCAAAGAATAGGTGTGCAAAATTTGGTACCGATTGACAAAAACTGCATTTTCATAAGCAACATACGTTTTAGGCCAATTTATTTTACATATGTAAAATATGTACCACTCACCAGCCACTACATCTACCCACCAATACTCTTACGACCTGTCCGAGTGTCCAAAGAGTATGAGTGGGGGTTCCCAAAGAATATGTCTACCAAATTTGGTGACGATTGGTTAAAAACTGTAGTTTTGCATAAGCATCATCCCTTTTACGCATGTATATAAATTTTCCAGTCGATCTATGTAACAGTGTGGATGATGTCGAGTCTCAACTCCACAAATTTTTATTTTATATACTAGATATCGTAATATCCGTCGGATGTGACTTTGAAGCCAATTTCAGAAGGACCACGACTTTTACTCTCTGCTCGCTTGGAATGACGTCCGAATACATCGATACTCATCTTGCAAATAATGAAAATCTTGACAAAATACTCATTGATATATAATTCCATTTTCTCGCAATTCTTCAATAATTAATACAACTTCATTTGTGTGATATGAATTTGTAGGTACTTGAAACGCTAACAATATACGATACGAATCTAAACAGTCAGTCGGGTCATCCTAATAAATTTAATCCAATAGACTTCTCTCTATAGCAATCATGTGTTATGGGATCAGACCTTTACCTGATAATGATTTTCTGTGTTAACTATGTATATCTCTATTTTTGACCGAGATATGGAAGTTAATCAATTCATAAAGCTTTTACACAAAAAGACTTTTCTGTACAGAAATTATACCATCTGGTTTATAATTTTCAAGATCACTGGAAGTTACACAGGACTCTTCGAGAACTGCTTTTGGCATGGACTTGGTGTTTTCAAGTCCGAATCCAATTTTGACACTCTGCTAAATTTTGACATTTCAAGAGGCACTTTTTGTAATTATCAAACGGAATTTTCCTCAACGTATATCCTTTTACCACTTTTTGCTTTCTTTTTCTTAGACATTTCATTTAAAATTTTGTATGCATATGATTTCGCTCTCAATCCAACAACTGCTGTGATAATTTTTCCGCTGCATTCGTCTTTCAGCTATCCCAACAATTTTTATTTTTTAGCGGCATTTCATAAAAATTATCTGGAGGGTAACCTGATGTGTGAAATTTGTGGATATCCCACTCAATGAAATCAT
The DNA here is from genome assembly GCF_010883055.1 of Belonocnema kinseyi. Lineage (NCBI taxonomy): Eukaryota > Metazoa > Arthropoda > Insecta > Hymenoptera > Cynipidae > Belonocnema > Belonocnema kinseyi. Next base: position 20,335,254 of record NC_046658.1, read on the forward strand.
GAGATGAGACAATTTTGCGTGATTTTCAATATTTGGTCAAATGTAATTGTAATGCTGGCCGTAGGTGTTTATTTTCCAGAGATTGAGAACCGCTAATTCTACATAAATTGGTTTATTGAATTTAACTTAGAGTCTTTCGGAATCAATAATAACCTTATCTTCCTCGAATATGATGCAGCTATTAGAATTTGGCTCGGCAACCACAGCCTTCTACCATAAATGCTATAAATCTCATTTTTTTACGAATCTAACATAGCTGTATTTTCAAACGTTCTCCACTGTATTACTAAAGATAGAATTGTTTATTATAAAGTAGGAATTTTTCTCAAAATCATTGCTAGATACTTTTTGCTTTTATGTATTTAAGTCAATATATCCTTATTTACTAAAGTTTTTGTTCAAACCTCAGAATTTTATTAATTTTATTTAACTTCAGTACGAACTCAAAAACTTTTTCAAATTTCTGTAGTTTACTTATTTTTTCTTTGCAAATAAGCTCGTTATCAATTTTGACGTTTTTTATGAGTAATTAGGGAGTACGAATTGCTCTTGAGCCAAATGGAAAACCTTATAAAAATTATGCAATTCTGCAGGATATTCCAAGCCTACATCCAAAATGTAACATAAATGCGAATTGTCTAGAACATTTCGTATACTGATATCTTTATCAAGTACCTTTTCGAAACTGCCAAAAACTAAACGGTCGCTCATTGCTGCACCATACTAATTCATTACACAGCCACACAAAAAAAAGTGTGCGGATCTGGTAACAAGAAAATTCGGTATCAAAAATCACCCATCACGTCATGGTTGAGCCATAACCTCAAAAAATGACGAAAAATCGTGCACGGAGGCAAATAAATTTCAAAATAATGCCAGTGATGCAAATTTTCACTTCAAAAACATGTCGACAACTGTGAAGGATCAACACTTGCCTGATATCAACTTATTTAACATAACTTTACCCAACAGAACCTGACCTTATCTAACCTGAATTAACAGAAATTTATTGAACTACACGTAAAGCTCTGGAAGCAAATTTTCCCAGTAGCAAATGTGTCCTACATCGAATGGGTCAACTCGAGCCTAACCTAGAAATAAATCTAACCTAGCCTAACCTAACCTAACCTAACCTCACGAAACACAATTAAACTGACTGTGTTGTCCCGTTGTGTTTGCGGTACCGTTTCATTCAGCTTCGGCTTAACCTACATAGAGGTTTAACCTATCCTAACCTAACGAAACCTGACCTAACCTAACCGATTACGCTGGCAAACCTGTTCTTGCGTACTTTTATATTTTGACATTAATAGCAGTAAATGTCTGGGGTTTCGTAACCGCTTGTTGCTAGCATTACTCGCATGTCTCTGTAACCAGGGCACCTCCACGTGGTGACGGTGGGCAACGGATCCACATTGGCTGAGTCCCTGGGTAAACGGCATTCATTCCGTCATGGCAGACACAGGTAAAAAGTGTATTACGATGCAGGGGAAAACCCCAGTATCGACGTCTGGTCAGGGTGGGAAAGCAGGCTCTCCGACGTCATCATCATGCAACCGTTGCTCTTCATCAATGGATCACTTGGTTGGTGTTTAGTCTCATGCTACAAGGAAAAAAACCGCGAGCATTTCTCAATCGCATGCCTGCAAGAATAGCACAGATTCATTCTGTTACATTTGCAGTAAATATGAAGTGAGCAGTTTGCGAAAATCAATCGACGAGGAAGTGAAAAGTCTTTACGACAAGTGTTTTCACCGTAAATTGCTGCACCAACAAACAAAATGGGTTCCTCACGTCATTTGCAATTCCTGCAGACTCATGTTGTATCGTCTAAAAAATTGAAACAACGAAAAGTACCGCAAGTACTCTACACCAACCACATGGAAAAAACCCGTTATCGCGAAAGACTGCTACTTTTGCATGAATTCCGTTAAAGGGTTCAACGTAAAAAATAAAAGAAACATTTCGTACATTAATGTGTGCATAGTCACAAGAGTAATTAAAATCAATAAAAATGCACGCCAGACTAATTTAAGCGCTTTAGAAGATGATAGAATGGAAGTTGAAAGTCAACGTCATGGAGACGGTAGTGAAACCAGTGATCGAACAGAAAATAGTTCTGATGATTCCGATGAAAATGACGAAAAAGATGACGTATATGGCGTGCATAAAATGAAGTTGAAGGTTCCAATATTAGTGTCGCAACTAGAACTGAATTATTTTATTAGAGATCTTGGATTACCGAAAGACGGCGCTAAATTTGCCGCTTCATTTCTAAAAAGAAGAAATCTTCTAGAGCCAAAGACAAAAGTTTCATTCTATCGCGACAGGGACGAAGAATTCAGAAAGGTTTTCGTTAAAGACGAAAAGACGTCTTTAGTGTACTGCACTGACGTTAACGGACTAATGAACCACTTGAAGAAAAATCTGTACAGAGACGAAGAATGGCGACTTTTCATTGATTCGTCAAAAAACAGCATTCAGGCTGTTTTACTGCATAACACGAATACTTACGCTCCTATCCCCATAGCTCACTCAACGGTCATCAAAGAAGAATATATCAATGTTAAAATGCTTCTTAAAAAAGTTAATTACACGAATCACAAATGGCAAATATGTGGTGATCTCAAAATCATAACAATGATATTAGGCCAACAATCGGGTTTCACGAGAGAGCCATGCTTTATATGCCTGTGGAATAGCAGAGATCGAGCCAATCATTACAGCAAAAAATATTGGCCTTTAAGAGATTCATTCAAACCTGGTTCTCATAATATCATCAACCAAAGCCTCGTTGATCCAAAAAAAAATTTACTACCACCACTCCACATAAAGCTTGGGCTCATGAAGCAATTTGTCAAGGCGTTAGATAAAGATGGACAATGCTATAAGTATACATCCCTTAAATTCCCTAACGTTTCAGACACTAAATTGAAAGAAGGAGTCTTTGTTGGACCACAGATTCGAATATTGACAAGAGATACGAATTTCGTGAGCCACATGACGAAAATTGAAATGGACGCTTGCGAAAGTTTTAAAGCAGTAAACGCAAATTTTCTCGGTAACAAGAAAAGTCCAGACTACGAGAATATTGTTGCCAGAATGAGAAGAAACTAAAAAAAGTTAGGGGAACGTTTTCATCAAGACATAAAAGTGATGGAACAACGATATCAGGGTAGATGGGACGAGGTTAAGTTACAGTTCTACATTTTAATTGATACAAACATTGTCAGGTTAATTGAAATGGGGTCAATTCTACTTGTAGTTCTAAGTTTCTTCAAATGAGTAATGTGCGTCTAAATTTTTAACCACCTGTAGCACAATGAAATGAATTTTATTGTGTTACAACGGGAACACTTAAGTTAAGTTGTGTTGCGTTAAGCAAAATTTCGTTAGGTTCTGTTAAGTTAGATTCATTTGTAAGTTAAGATCGAGTTAACCTATTAAATATAGCACACATTTGAGACTGAGAACCGTACGCTTACATAGCTAAACGTGTAGTTGAATTTCATTTGGCTAGGTTAGCTTAGGTCAGGTTTTGTTAGGTTAGGATAGGTTAAACCTCTATGTAGGTTAAGCCGAAGCTGAATGAAACGGTACCGCAAACACAACGGGACAACACAATGAGTTTAATTGTGTTACGTGAAGTTAAGTTAGGCTAGGTTAGGTCAGGTTTTTTTAGGTTAGGATAGGTTTGACCTCTTTGCTTCCAGAGCTTTACGTGTAGTTTAATAAATTTCTGTTAATTCAGGTTAGGTGAGGTCAGGTTCTGTTGGGTAAAGTTATGTTAAATAAGTTGATATCAGGCAAGGGTTGATCCTTCACAGTTGTAACAGGATGCAATGCAAAACCCTCATATCAAATTTCATCAGTCCACCGGCATCTTTTACGCATTAAACAAATAAAGGCAGGAATTTTCAGCTAAAATATCATTTATCAGGAAGCAATACATTAAATAAATAGTCAAAACAGGATGTCATACGTAGCTCTCCATATAAAATTTCACCTATACACCTGCATCTTTTGCGCATTTAACAAACGTCTTATCTGCCAGGAAGCAATAAATCATCCATGTTTTTCTCATTTAACCTTGACACATACACGTTATAACCTTGAACCTGTTTACATGAATTTGGCTACAGACTATTCCGCAATCGTGACGTCATCAAGATCCTTCGAGAAAGATCTCAAAGCTTAGCACGGACACGAACCACTATAGGTCGAAGCTTTGCGATGCCGGTAAGGTAGGAATCGTGGTCCAGAACCCGCCTTATATATCTACTCTCAGCGGATCTCAAAACTATGAAAAGCATATGCATATTGTGAACAACCTAATTCTTCGGAATAATTTGTTTAAACAAAGAGTTTAAACAAATTATTCTTGCAATTTCGCGGCCATATTTGTAATAAGTGACCCGAAAAACCATGAACCACACACAGAGGTATACAATATCCGAAAAAGACTTAAATTAAAAAAAGATACTAATAATGTCATCAGCTCCAAGGAATTTTTCGATAAACCTATAGCATGTGAGGGGGGATGTTCATCAATCACTGCTGAAGAGGTGAAAAGGCACTCAGGGGTACGAAGAACTTTTCCGCTGCAGAACCAGATGGTATCAAGAACTTCTGCTAGAAGAATGTAACTTCTACACACCAACATCTGGCGCGCATACTCACCTCATATTTAAAGTGGAAAATGCCCATTCCGGAGTGGCTGATGTTTGGACACACTATCCTACTGAAAATTACTACATAGGTTCCTATATAGAAACCCACATAAGATCCTATATAGGATCCTACCCGAGGCAAAATCCTAATACTCGGCAAGACCTTCCTGCATGCTCTGTCACGAAAAATATAGTTCTGCGCGAGGTTAGAGAGAGCTTTTCGTAAATTTACAGTCCTCGTTTTTCCTCTTAAACGCTTGAAAATTGCAAATTTGGAAATAAGTAGGCTTCCGTGAGCATTAAAGAGGCTTTAGCGAGCACTTGTGAAACATTGAATATTTTGTTGAAACCTCACTACGTGCTCGCTCCATACTCTAAAATCATCGGCGCGAACTCGGTTTGACAGAGCACGGAGGTAGTTTTAGGATAATGATTCGGGTACATATGAACCCATCTGTTTCACCTATAGGTGCCACCTGAGGAAATAACATAGAATCCTTTAAAGGACCCAATATAGGTTCCTGTATAGGATCCTGTATACGTTTCTGTATGAGACTATATCCAGATGCACAGTGGTATTCTATGGCACCTACGGCTGGGCCGAAGTGTTATTGGTCCTCCAGCAGCACCTAAAGACATACGTGCCATTAGGAAACATGAGGTATTATAATTTAGGTACCATTAGTAAGATACCATTAGTTAGGTCCCATTAGGTACCTTATAAATGGATTTTCAGTAGGGTATACTCCTACCTAAAAAAAGAAATTTTGCCAACCAAGAGAATTACAGGCCAATAACTTGTTTGAACACACTGTATAAGATATTTGCAGCTGTCCGAAACAACTATGTGGAGAAAGATGTATGAACAACGTGGCCCAAAAATAGGTGTAGCAGGATTCCGAGAGAATCCTAGCGGACCGAGTGAACGGGAAGGATACTCTACAGAGTATCTTCATAGTATCTACATTGTATCCCTTCCGTATCATGCAAAAAAAAAACTTAAAAAAAAACAGCAAGATCAACTTTTAAATTGTTGAAATTCAGAGTCTACGTTCAAATTCCAATTAGAAGGTCACGGAGTAATCGGAATAGTTTTGTTTGCTACGATAAAAAGTTTTAAAGAATATAAGACCTATAACGCCTATTGACTGCTACTTACAGACGATACGTTTGAAGTGCATCAGTCAACAGGCGTTATAGGTCTTATATTTTTTTTAATTTAAAAGTTGATCTTGCTGCTTTTTTTTAGTTTTTGTTGCATGATACTATGTGGATACTATGAGGATGCTCTGTAGAGTATCCTTTCCGTTCACTCCGTCTGCTAAGGAACCTGCTAATTAAAAGGTGCGCCTGCAAAGATGCAGCAGCCCATCAGCGCGTCATGGCAATGGCCTGGATTGTCTACCTGAAAGCTTTCGATTCAACCTCTCACAGACTTATCATCTGTCTATTGGAAAGTTTGAAGTTTTATCCACACATAATGAGATACATAGAGAGATTGATTATTTTTCAATAAAAAGATAATAGTGAAACTTTTACAATAGATTAAGAGACATTTAATAATATTTTTAGAGAAAATAAATCTTCCAAAAATAGTGATAGTAATAGAGAAAAAATTAAAAATAGGTCTTAGTGTATGTAAGTATGAATCTTCAATTTTGGATACCTTAGCTACCTGCAAAAACATAAAAACTTTGGAATGCAGTTAATAAATTTAGCTTCTGTCCATGCACTAGTAATTGCATCAGCCCAGATTTATGGAACAAATTCTAATTTCGAAACCTTCCTGCATGCTGGCTTTATAATGTTCTACTTATTGATGTTGAACACCCAATATTTAATACAGAGAATTTCTAGGCCTGAGACTTCCCAACGCTTGTCAAAATGTAAAAATGTTCATAGCGGCAGGTGGTCGCCTTTATGTTAATTAAGAATGGTGACAGATCAGTTCCATCTAATTACAGATGCTTATGAACTCTGTGGTAAAGATATTCACGCAAATCCTAACTAAGCGCTTAAAAAAATGGGCCACGTTAAGAAATGAAATCCTCGATTGGCAAGCAGATTTTAGGGAGGGTGGACGATGTATTGATAACACCTTCACCTTCAATGCAGTCATATAGATTCACTTGAGAGCCCCGGTAGGTCAATTTTTTACGTGTAAGAGTGCAAACCTGAAATCAATAGACAAAATTTTAATTTTTGTTTATTTACACATCCAAAATGGCGGCCGTAAAAGTGTCCCCTGTTTTAACGGTGAAGGATAAATCTCCAGAACGGCTCGGCTGAAACAAAAAATCAAAAGAATTCTTGATCATTATACTTTGGCTCTGGCAGATAGCAGAATAAAACATTTTAATTTTTAAAAAATGACGAGCTTTTAAATTTTTTGACATCTTTTTTGCAGCTTAAGTATTTATAACGTTGTCAAATAATTATACATGTTTCTAATTTATCTACGGACGATAGCTACATATGAAGGAAGTAAACCCTCCAAAATTCAAGTAAATCGGTTCAGAGGGTCTCAAGAAATCGTGTTCATCATGTCAAAAAATGCTGTTTGGAGAAAAACGTGTTTGAGGCTTTTGAAAATAAAAATATGTAAAAAAAGGTTGTTATCCTCAATCGGCGATGCCAGCTCCATACATTATTTCTTCTATTTCGTCGAAAATCTTATTGGCTTCTATCCTGACACGACTTTCCACTTTGGCTACAGTTTTAAGCTTGCCAACGATTTTTTATCTGAGCGTCAGATACCTGCATTATCTTGTGTTTCGAAATAATCCACTGTTATCTGGTCAATGGAAACCACCATTCCTTCCATAATACTCAAGATTGGTTTAAAACTTTAATTGAAAACTGCTGCAGCAGACCATGCAGCATTCTCAATTACTTTTTTACCTACAAACATGTCTATTCTGTGCTTCAGCTTTTCTTTACTTGCACCAAGATTCTGATTATGCTGGGCAATTCTGGTGCTCTGGATTTACGTATTTGGAACACTTATAATGATAAGTCGCCCATACAGCGTTTTCCATGTCTGTTACTGAATCTGGATTTCGCATTACAGATAGTCCATAAAACACTGATAATTCAGACATGATTTTATTCATGAGGGAGAATGTTTATTCTTTCAGAGCAACCTTTTTGGGGGTCTTTCTTTTCTCTTAGCATTCTTCAAGAGTTTTTTTGCTTTCTTTAACTGCGCCAGCTTGTTTTTACAATTTTTAGCGTGTTTAAACATCCTTTTTCACGTGTAAAACATACTCTTTATTTTTAACTTCTAATTCAATTCCATTCGGTTTAATGTCTAACCATTTTTTAAATATTTTGTATCCCCATTTCCTATATATGTAGTATTCGTACATTACTTTATGTTGTTCAACAGATTTTTTGAACATTTCGATAACGCCATCAACTTCCATAAGCCCGGTACTGTCTTCATGGTTTATTTGACAGTTTTCTTGATGGGTTTCCGAAAATTCCAGGTACTCCACGGTTTTTTCTTTGCCGATCCATGGTTCACCAGCTTTGCATGTGCTTGACTGTTTTTGCACTGATCCAAATTTGAACTACATAATCATGGTTTATGCCTGCTATACCTACGCGGATCAAGCGCATCACATACGCAAGTCGTCTATTTTTTTCGTACCCACGACCGATTCTTGCAATTGAAGGGTACGTACAATCCTCGTCGCATCCGCACTGCACACATAAATCTAATCCAAGTCCTGCTATATTGCACAGTAAAAATTTCACGTCACTTTTACAACTTTTACAAATTAATGTATCTTGCAAAGATACAAATAAACTAAATTGCGCCATAAAGTAGTGCAAACGGGGATTAATTTTAGTCCCAAAGTCTTGACTGTTCTTCATTTTTTTACGTGAAGTAATAGTTACACTTGTATCTCTGTCTGTTGTGTATTGATTCCCACGACAGAAGCGTAGCCGTTCACGATGACCAGGCCTGCGGATAATTTGTCTGCTTCCTTTTCGATCCCTGCTATGTTCGGCACTTTCTCACTCCAATAAAAAACCTTCACACTCGATAAGAGTCACTATTCTACCCTCATCACCCGTAAGTAGACCGGTCTTGTGGGTAGACGGCCATTTAGCGAGCTTGATTCTGCCATTTTCCCCCTGTTTTCAGCCAGGTATCGACTGTAAGAACATTCAAAGCCGATGGAAACGTATTTCTACATTTATTATATTTGCCCACACGCCGCAAGGGCCATCTGATGAGGTAGGCATTACGCAAGGCGTCCTGCAAGGAGATATTCCGATCCTGCTCCTATTTTCTCTGATAAGCGTTTATTTTTCGGCCTGCTGGACTAAAAAAAATATACTTGCTGACACCACGATCTGGGCAGTATTTTACAAAAATTGTATTTGAGGTATCTGAAATACAAACTACATTCAAACAAAATACATGTGAAATACCTCACGGGGAAAATACAATCAGCTGATGTAGTTCAGATACAACTAAAAAATACATACCAGTATTTTGAAATATTATTTGAAATACATGTTAGAATTGTATTATGTACTTGAGGTATTTTGTGTATTTTCTTGAAAATACTTTCTGATATCAGCATATACAAATTAGATTAAAAATCCTTAGAGTATGTAATAAGCATAGGAATTTTATGATCAAAGAGTGGGAGTGCAAAAGAGGGACAAATAGAAGAGAGAGTAGGGAGAAAGAGAGAGGAGAGAATGTTGCTGGCGATGAGAGGAGCCCTAGTAAAAATGCCTAATAGAATCCATATATGAACCTAATAGGTGTGTCTTCTATTAGGTCCTACTACCTTTGAAAGCGGCATTGGTACTCCCATTCTATATGGCTTTCTTTTCGGTTTCTAGAAACTTTTGACCTGGATATGATAAGGATCTGATGTATTGTGTATTAAGTACTCGCAATGCACTACTTCTTGATCCTAAGTGTAACCTAATCGTTTTTCTATTTGGTCCCTCATACAGTGAGAAAAAAAAATACGAGGGTGGATTGATAAGTTTCCGGCCTGACCAAGAAAAACAACGTTTTTAAGAATTTTTTTTTTTATTTCTCAACATAATCTCCTCCAAGGCTGATACATTTCTCATAGCGGTGTTCTAGTCTAGTAATGCCATCTCTATAGAATGACTCGTCAAGCTCCTCAAAATACCCATTTACAGCTTCGATTACTTCTTCATTGTCCGCAAATCTCTTACCGCCAAGCCATTTTTTGAGGTTAGGAAACAGAAAATAGTCACTCGGGGCTAAGTCTGGAGGAGGGAGGGTGCGGCATCAATTCAAACTTCAGATCGTTGATTTTAGCTATCACAACGAATGACTTTTTGGTCCACTGTTAGCAAACGCGGCACCCATCTTGCGCAGAGCTTTTCCATATGCAAATGTTGGTGCAAAATATTGTGCACACG
>NC_046658.1:20345447-20347699 GCF_010883055.1 Belonocnema kinseyi
AAGCTATCTAAGGATGGTACTATAGAACGCCACCTCAAGGTAGGCCTAGTGGCGCCATCTCTTGGTCAGGCCGGAAACTTATCAATCCACCCTCGTACTTCCGGATCAATGTTGATTCAAATAAAATATTGTTAAATTATTAAAAAATCTATCATGCTCTAAATTCTGAAGTGTGATGCTATGTTACAATAGTAACAAAGTTTAACTAGCACGTTTCCATAACCTGTTACCAGAAATTTTTGATTCAAAGAAGAAAAATATTAATCCAAACGTAAAATACATTTTCTTTGAAAAAGTTAAATCTAAAGATTTTACACCTTTCTGAAGCCTCTGACAAAATCTCCTACGTTTTCTCGTATTTTTATTGACAGTCGATTCTTCTTAACTATACTCCGCACGTTATTCTAAAACTAAAGTAATTATTGAATTTGCCTAGAGATAACTAAAGACAAACGCAGTTTATTAAAATATCCACAAGCGCCGAGAATCGAACACACGCAACGCCAGCTTATAAATCGAACGCCTAATCCCCATAGCTACGATGCCACGCTGAGTGCGATATCATAAATGCTTGACGGCATTCATCCGATACTTTAGAAATTAGGAAAAAAGGTTTTCGGAGCTCGATTTGTTATATATGATTGTTATACGTACTTAAATGATTTCAAATTAAATCGATCATTAAGAAAAATTCTTTTCAAATTTTTAAGACACCAAATGTTTTATATTTTTTCAGAAAAAAATGAAATTTTTAAAAGTTAGCATCTCGGTGATTTTTTTATTTTTAAATGTAAGTATAATTAAGAATAAGAGATCTTAATTGTTTTTTCTATTCGGTTTCTAACTGGTTTGTATCTGATTCGTAGAGACTTGCAAAATGGATTCGATTAGCATCGGATGTGCTATTTATTCGGTACTCGCATTTCATTAAATATCGGCTCCTAAGTCGCATCTAAACGGATTTCTATTCGGTTTCTAATTGCCATGTATTTGGAGCGGAGGAACTTTCAATGTGGATCTCATTAGGCTCTAATGTGTGTTTATTTGGTATTTGTAATGCATTAACTAGTCGCTCCTAAGTGGATCTTAAATAGTTTTTCTATTCGGTTTCTATATGGTTTTTATCTGGTTCGTCGTGACTTGCAAAGTGGCTTCGGTTAGCATCGGATGTGCTGTTTATTCTGCACTCGTAATTCATTGCATAGCGGCTCCTAAGTGTAATCGGAATGGATTTTCTATTCGGTTTCTAATTTCCATCTATTTGGTGCGCAGGAACTCGCCACGCGCAGGAACTCGCCATTCATAACTTATCGGGTCCTAAATGGCATCTAAACGGATTTTGTTTTCGGTTTCTATTTGCCATCTATTTAGAGCGTAAGAACTTCTGATGTGGATCTGACTAGGCTCTAATGTGTGGATGTCTGCTTCTTTTCTGACTGGTATTTATCTGGTCCGGAGTGACTTGTGAAGTGGCTTTGATTAGAATTTGGCATTAGAAATATTAATAGGACCTCATAGAACAGAAATTTTAAACTTGTTTTATTCGTTAGAAAGCAGTATCTAATAAGTGTCTCGTAGAGCCACTTTGAAAACATTATTTTGAGTTTTAATGTCCGATTAATTTTAATCCGAGTTCCCATTCAAATTTCTAAGAGAACCTCTTAGATATTGACAGTTGGTGGACGAATCCATGATCTTTGACAGGGTGACCACCAAACCGGGAGAACCGAGAGAAAGCCGGGAGAAATGTACACTGGGAGAAAACCGGGAGGATGCCGGGAGAGAAATATTACATCGGGAGCTTTCTCGCATTTCATAAGTCACGCGTTTCGTAGCGCCGTGTGTCCGAACAACTAATCATGAAATCGGTAGTTACTGGGGATTGGTTGACCGCCCACATTACGTTTCGTGTGCGAGCGTACTAGTTCGCATTTTAGACTGTTCTGGTGGTTCTGTAGTCTATAGACTGTCTATATAGACTGCCTGCTGATAAAATTTTATTTTTCAAAAATTAAAAAATTTAAAAAATTATTAAAAAGTTACCTGAATCTATAATCTTCTAAGTTAAAGTTGTAACAATCTGTGATTTTATACTTATAGGGCTCTTCCTAATCATCATAAGTTATATTCCTAAATATAAATATTAAATTGAAATAATATAAAATGTTATACTATTAAAATACTTTACGTATAAATATGTTGTGTTCAGCTTACAAATAGTTGTTAACTGAACTTGTTTCGATGATTACATG
>NC_046658.1:20347799-20349314 GCF_010883055.1 Belonocnema kinseyi
TGTCATTGTTGTTCCTACGAGAAGCTAGGGAAAGGGGTTCGTCCATCCTTGTAGAGCCCCGCATGCAAGGATAAGGCTGCTTACTCTGAGAAGTCGCCTGGTATCCCAGACAACCGTTCTAGACACCTCACCCAGGTGCCATTCAGCTTTCGGCACGGTTTTCACACCTCCGCTTGGGGGTTAATTCCTTCGGGACCACCCCTGGACAATTGTCCGCGACTGCCTATTTATTTTTGTAACCATATTCAGCAGAAACCCTTGGTACAGGGACCCTCTATGCGCAACCCGAGGACGCGTTCGGTGGCTTTGTCATAGGCCTTTCGGTTTGATTCTAGAGGAATCAAAACCGAACCGAAAATATATATATATATATTAAACAGGGAAAAATCACGAATTTCTACGTGGAGAACTGGGAGAAAACCGGGAGAAAAAAATAAAAGAAATAGTGGCCACCCTGTTTCAGATTGATATAACCCTTCCAACAATCAGTGTGGATCTCCGTCCCTTCCGCTACATGCTTTTTGACTAATTCGGTCTACAGCGAAACAGTAAGAAATAAGCATACATGCCGCTGCGGAAATGTGGCACCTCTCAAACCACGTATTTTCTGCAACCGTATTTGTGTGACGATACTTACCTGCTTTATAACACAAGAACTAACCGCAAGTAATTTCAGATGCCAAAAGAGTCATCTTCTTCTTGTACTTTGAGCAAAATCGTTCATTTGGGATGAGATCGATTTGTCTCAACCGCTGAAATATTTTTTCACTTTTTTGAAGAATCATACTCAAACTGAAAATATTATATGTTTTATCCACCTTGGTTGACACTCGGGAGAAGAAAATCTCGAGAATAATAAATGCACACATGTAGCACACGCTAGTAAGTACTATGAGCGCCGACGTTATATTTCATCAGATGTATCACTAATTTTCGCGAAAACTATCACTCGTAGATACAAATTTTAAAGAAAAGATATGTGTAACTCGATTAGATCTGCAAATAATGTTTGAATATTTGATGATATTGTGCGTATTGGCTTAGATAAACGCAAAAAGCCATGGTTTTTATAGGTTTTTCATGAAAATTGATTATTCACTCATTTTAGCAAAAACTATCACTTGCAGAACAAGATTTGTGTTACATAAAATATGTAACTCGATGAGATCTATACACGGAGAAACTTTCAGTTATAAAATTTGATAGTATAATATTTATTTTTACAATACGACAATAGCAAGCCAGGATACAAAGTTACTATTGCAAGAATTACTATTGTGAATATTAAACTGTGAAGTTACTCCGTTTCTTGGAATATAAAATAAATGATTAAATAATTGCCCTTGTACCAAAAGAAACTTCCTATAATCCCTAGGACCGACTGTGAAATTTACAAAAAACAATAGTATACAAATTTTATCTATGCTCATTCTACGCATTTCTAATTTTTCCCATAAAAAATAGGAAAAACTGCCATGGTCGAAAGAGCAAAATAAAAATAAATTCGCATTCACT
>NC_046658.1:20349414-20357317 GCF_010883055.1 Belonocnema kinseyi
AAAATCTCTATCCCATCCACACACTACTCCTTTCCCCTGCCGAGTGAGTCACGCCTACCCCGAAAGGGAAATGGCTTAATGGTGTAATAATAATAAAAATATATAAGTGTAATTCGATAAAACCATAGTGTTATTTAAGAAAATAGAGAGTTAGAATAAAAATATAGAATTTGTAATAAATGTGTATTTTGAATTTCACAAGAGCACAGCGCAAGCGCAATTTCGACGTTGGCATCCGGCGTTGATTATTTTAATTTAATTGTTTTACTACTTAGACAAAAATGATTTTTCGGGACTGAAATTATTCTTTGAATTCAAAATGAGACTATTTAAAACAAATTTTGGGATGACTGAAAACTACTAGAAAGTAAAACTCCCAACTCTGTCATATTCCTATATTCGAAAACTCCCGAATAATAAAATATCCGAACTGGAAAATTCCCGCATAATGAATTGCCCGAATAATAAAATTCCCGAACAGTTTATATGACTGAAATGTGAAATTCCGGAATAATAAAATTCCCCAAACTTTATAATATTACCAAATTTAAAAATTGCCGAATTATAAAATATTAAAAATAAATAATTTCCGAATATTAACAATGAAACATTCTTTGTTTAATAATATTATTTATTAAAAAAACAATATACTAATTTTTTTTATTGTAAGTTTGATTTGTTAAAAATATTTCATTATTGTATTTTTAATAAATAAATCATATTAATTGAAAAACAATTTTTTAAATTGTTTTCGTCTGTTATATTATTCGCGGATTTCCTACTTCGGATTTTTTATCATTCTGCAATTTTATATCGGGAATTTTAAAATTCAGAAATATTATAGACTGCGGGGAATTTTGTTTTACGGGAATTTTGCCATTTAGATATTTTATAACAATAAGTTTCAAAAATTCGGTTATGTCATACACTGTCGGAAATTTTATTATTCGGAAATTGTACAGCGTGAGCAAGTTTATTTTTCAGGATTTTTCAGTCGTCCAAACATTTTCATCCAGACATATATATATTCCCAATTATTGTTATTTAAGAATGAAACATTAATTTAGAAACTTTAAAATTAAAATTTTTTGTTATAAAAATATTTCATCACTTAATTTTTCTTAAACCAAAAATATTATTAAGAAAACTGTTAATTTTTTAAATTCGGAAATTTTATATTAATGTAATTTTCTAGTTCAGATATTTCGGTGCAGAATTTTCCAATCGCCCCGATTTTTGAGGGCATGTGTATTTTGATTTTAGTTTTCATTTTTAAAAAGTTATTTAATTAAATAAAAAAATCATTACACATTTTTAAAAATAATATTATAATTTAATTTAATAATTTTCAGAAAATAAAGAATAATTTTGAAATACTCTTTTGGTGAAAAATAATAATTATTATATAATAATTATTATTGTTCGTGCACAAATCTTGGATTTCCCCCACCTAACCTGAAATAACTAATTGACTCAAAACAAAAAAAGAAAACGATTTTCTTGACAAGCACCAGCGGTTTTCTGTTCATTTCAGGTACTGAGTTTTATATGGTTTGAAAAATGAGTATCAAGAATTTTGAGTTTTATGACCAGGAATTGGTGAAACTTGTCAGAAATCACCGATGCATATATGATAAGAGTGTAACGGGGCAAACAGTAGATGATGCTTGGCAAAATTTAGGCTACGTACTTCAACGGTTACAAGTTCCCATTCAAAGTAAGTAAAATTATTTTTTATCTTTTTACGTTATTTATGTGGTTATATAATATTCTTCTCATAAGGTCAATTTTCAGATCCAATAAAGCGTTAGAATCAACTTAGAACCAATTTTATACGCCACTATAATAAAGTAAATACTAATTGGTATTTATATAATGCCATGCAATTCCTCGTGGGACACTTTACATCTAGAAGGTAAAAGCCAAACTGTACATTTATGTTCTGTAAGCATCGCAGGGTTCAAAAATACTTACTCTTTTAAGTAATCTAAGTTACCCCAGTGGACACAAAATTTCAAGACGTATAATCACAACTGAATTTAGGAATTTGAAACGCACATGTCACACTGAAATATTTCTGACAAAAATTAGCCTATAATTATTGTCTTTTCAACAAAAATAATTGTACAGGCTCTTAATGTTTTCGAATGAAGAAAGCATGATTTACGGTAATTATCGCAGGTAATTTATGGTAACGTACCAATTGCCCGAAATTCAATTTAAAAATTTCTGCATTTCTGGAAATGTATGTAAATTTTGCGTCATCTATGATAATTTAACAGTTTAACATGATAAATTACCCAAAATCCAATTTAAAACATTTTTATGAAAATTGGGGAAATTCATGAAATTTTCGGATAATTTATGGTAATATTACAGGCAATTTATGGTAAATTACCATAAATTTCCTCAAATTCAATTTAAATGTCTAAAAATTTCCGGAAATTTTCGATCATGTATGGTAATTTTACAGTTAAATAGGTTAATTATCATAAATATTCCAACATTAATTTGAAACATTTTTATAAGTTTTCAGAAATTGAAGGTAATATTACAGGTAAATAATGGTAACTCAAGATGAGTTACCCCACATTGAATGAAAAAAAATCCATACATTTCCGGAAATTTTTGGTAATTTAATTAATTATAGACAGTAATTTTCCATAAATTACCGCAAAATTCTATTTTCTGCAATCAAAATTTCCTTACAGTTATTACGATGAGTTGGCTGATTATCGTAAAATGCGAGCTCATAGATGTATAATTTTCATTATTTACCTCTGACGTCACTTTTTACTCCCTAGAGAGTAAAAAGTAGAGCTTTAGCCGTTTAGGGTTTCAAAAGGACTGAAATCATGCATGAGTCTTACAAAATAATGTTTTGTTATACGTGCGTAATTCCCCACGGAAAACTACCTAACGTACAAATCAGTAGATGCTTCTTTTCTGTCGGGAGGGTTCCAACCCCGGAACCCCTGTTCCCATCCTCCACCACCCCTTATTGCACACTTACAACAAAAAATAGTATGAGTAACTCGTGCGGAGCCACCGATTGCCCGCACTCCTTGCTCAAAATACTATTACCGATAGAAGATAAAATATAGTGTAATTTTTATCAAGTGGCATAATTTTATATTCAGTAAAAAAATTCTATTTCACACACGACAGAAATGGCCACACTTTGCCCCTGAAAAAGGGGCGAATGTAACATACATTTCACGTAAACCACATTTGTGGGACGAAAGTGAAATTCGCGGGACGAAAGTAAAATTGACATTTATTTCTCTCACAATTTTTCCGCACGGAGCGGAACAAAACATGCACCTAGGAAAATATAAGTAGTAGCTGCACACACCTTTCTAAGATTCTACTGGACATCTACACCCCTACAATAATATTCAACAACCCCAAAAATAACACAAGCAGTCGAAGGCACGTGAGATGGAGTATGTTAAATTTATTTTGAATTTTGAATTTTTTTGCAGTTTTATTAGATCGCGGTTGAGATACACTGTTAAAAATTTCTGTTGGAAACTTCCAATACATGTATTGGAAGTTTATTTACGAAACGTAAGGTAACGCTGCAATACACAATGTTGTAGTTTCCAAATTCTGGCATTGGTATGTTACTTCCCATGGCTTAAAATTTTATAAGACAAGTCTAGTAGCTGGATATATAGACGCCTGCTGAAGCGAAAAATTACAACAACAAATGTAAATCATTTCTGAGAACCCTTGTTCCAGGGGAAAAAATGTTGTCAGAGCCAAAACTTTTATTAATTTATAGTGTATAACAAACGTATCTATGAAATTCAAGGAATTCATCAAATTAAAGGAATTTGTGGAATTTACATAATTAACTGAATTTATATAACGCCCGGAATTCACAGATTACATAGAAATCATAAGATTCACGGAATTCATCAAATTCACGGAAGTCACGTTATGCACGGAATACAAGGAATTCACGAGATTCGTATAATTTATGGAATTCTCAGAATTTACGGAATTCATGGAATTTACGGAATTGAAAGAGTTTAAGGAATTCACCGAATTCAATGAACTCACGGAATTTGCACAATTCAATAAAATCAGGAAATTTACGAAATTCGCCCAATTTACGGAATTTGCACAATTCATTGAATTCACGGAATTCACGCAATTTATGAATTGAAGGAATTCACTGAATCAAAAGAATTTACGGAAATCAAGAAATTCACGGAATTCATGGAATTCAGGAAATTCTTGGAATTCACGGAATTCATGAAATTCACAAGTAAACAGTTAAATTCATGGAATTCAAGAAATTTAAGCAAATTGATCAAATTCAATGAGTTAATGAAATTAAATGAATTCATGGAATTCACAAAATGTATGGCATTCATAGATTTCTTGAATTCCGTGAGTTTCGTGAATAGCAGAAATTCCTTGAATTTCGGTTGTTATAAGAATTCCGTAATCTCCTTGAATTCCATGATTTCGTAAATTCCATAAATTGGATGGATTCCGTGAATTCCTTGATTTCAGTGAATTTCTCGAATTTCTTCAGTAAAATGAAATCCATGAATTCCTTCGATTCAATGAATTCACTGAATTCCGTTAATTAATGAAATTCCATGAATTCCGCGAATTCAACAAATTCCGTGACTTTCGCAAATTCATGGAATTCCATGAATTCCTTGAATATTTTGAATTCCATTAATTCCGTGAATTTCATTCTCAAAGAATGATGAAACCTTATCCTTAATCTCAAGGTTTGTATAACAAGATATTAAATATACTTTAGGGCATATACGACACATGTCAACGTAAAACGAGATATTGAGTTGAAAAGTAGGGTAATTAACTGAAAAGCCCTAAGGTGAATTTTGTTTATAATAAAAGTTTACAATTAGAATAAAAAATCTTGTTGTAATTATAAATTTGTATGGCCAAAAAACCTTCTCTTATACTTCTCATTTCATTAACCAAATTTGTAAGTCAATTCATCATTTCGTGTAGACATGAGTTATTATATGAAATAATACCGGTAAATTGGGAATTCTGAAAGAAATTGTAATAATTTTTTTCTATCACTAAATATGCTATACAATCCTCCATGAAATGTCTCATAGAAACCTATAGATATAGACAAAAGGATGTATAGAACCATATAGAGCCATATAGAAATTTTATAAATTCTATATGCCTCTATATGGTTCTATATATCGTTTTGTACATTTGTATAAGTTTCTATAAGCCATGTAATGAAGGTAAAGTAACAAAAAGGATTTGTTTACGCTTATTTCTTTTTTGACAGGAAACGTCACTTTTGCCGTCAACCCCATAAGACTAGCAGTTACAGAGGAATCTATGGAATGCAAGACGTCTGATGATTTGCTTACGATGGCTTTTCCCTCAAACCAGGTAGATTCATCGATAACTCGTTTATTCTTAAATAGAATTATACAATTGTCCTCTTTAATTCAAATAAACCCAAGCAACTTTCAACATCAGACTTTGAACAACGTCATTATTTCTCCATGTAAACCATCCACCTCAACCCCAAAAGATGCCTTGGGCAGTGCTTTCAATCTGAATGCATTAATAACGACGAATATGACGCCGAAGGATTCAAATTTTTCCCTTATGACGTCAACCTCGCAAGAAGTATCGGACAATCGTTTCTGTCTAACTGAACCACCAACAACAACAAATTCCTTCCTAAACGCGACATCGAAGAATTTTATTGGATCTGCGTCGAAAGAGGCATCGAGCAGGTCTTAAGAAATGCATGACTCCAATGAAATGGGCGATATTGAAGGAATGTCCTTTTCTCTCATAATATACGAAATACTAATCTCTGAGGATGAGATCATCACTGTTGAAGATGACGACGCTGCACTAGAAGTTTATTTGGTATCAAAATCACCACATTTCAAACGCAATTTACAGCAATCATCAATGAACGATATGCAATCTGTCGTACATGCATTTTTTTTAAATGGATGGGGTATAAGGACTTTGTCAGGAACTGAACCTGGAAAAATTATATCTCATGGCCGTCAAAAATTGATGCTGCCCACAGAATCCAATGAGATATTCAAACTACCATCCACTACAGTTCCGTCATCAGATATTAATTGACCAAATATGTTAGATGAATCCAATGATGCTTTATCATCATTAGATTTAGATGAACAGTCGTCATCATTAGATTCAGCATCTAAATTTCCAAAAACCATAGAGAAGCCAATAAAGCATAATACAAACTCAACGAAAGTTGTTAATCCGTTTACATCTAGACAAGTTTGCATAGGGTAAAAGGAAAAAAGAAAAAAAATCAGACCAGTCCGATGTTGCACAGGTAATTCTTCGTTCGGCAGATAATTTTCAAAAACTAATTGATCCTTTTTCAGATTTAATGAAATTAAAGACACAAGTTCTCCAAACCCAGATACAAGGGCAACAGGTTTAACCACAAATGCCGTTTATTCAAGGTGATGCAATGTTCAACCTACTTCGCCATCACTGGTTGTAGTTAACCATAAAACATCAGGAAGAATTATTCCCTGTCGCACTCGACGTCATAATTCCAAACTGGTGAATTCCGAAAATCTGTATCCGAACCAATCTGAGTTAATTCGGACCAATCCAAAAAAGTTCTACATTTCTCTCGAGTAGATATACACTTAATTTTCAGTCCAAATCAATCTGAATGAATCGACGTTCGGATGAATTGGAATAATTCTGATTGAAAATTGTTTCAGGACAATCCGAGTTCGGATTAATTGGGATTGAAAATTTGATTCAGATTCATTTTGATTGAGTCGAATTAATTTTTAAAGGATTTAGATCGTACGAAATGTAGACATTTTTTTCGGATTGGTTCTAATTAACTCGGATTGGTTCGGACACAGATTTCGGAATTATGCGGAGGACTTTGGATGGGTTCGGAACGAATTTCTATCCGATACCTTCACCGGGTTTGTTCTATTTATCTTAGTATATACTATATATATATATATATATATATATATACTATATGTGTACAATTTTTCAGATTAGCGCCCGCTTCCGGTGAAATCCTACGGTTGTCTTTATGACAAATTTTCAACACACACACACACACATTGGGTCCCCATTCGGTTCCTTTTTAAAAAAAATTCGAAAAAACAGCAAAATCAACTTTAAAATTTTTGAAATTCGACTTCTACGTTAGTTAAAATTCCCTAAGGAACCGAATGGGGACCCAATGGACAAAGAACGGGCTCAGATCCCTTGATATCGGGACAAGAAGGGTTATGCACATGAACAAAAGCATGCATCTTAAGACTTCTGTTCCGCGACTGTACATCTCACGCCGTCAATGTGGTCGCGGAATACTGAATCTTGAATGTCTTCACAACAGGATTATTCTGGGTACAGCACATAGAATTGCAAATGGAAGATACAACCAAAAAACCAAAAAGGGGGGCTCTGAATCGGCCTATGAGGCATTTGAAAGAATTAAAAATATTTTAGGCAATTTTAAAGGAATCCCGGAACTTTTGTTTATGTCTTTAAATTATTTGAATGGATTTAAAAGACTTTGAAATATTTATGCGGTTTGAAAGAATTTCCTACACTTTCGGAAGATATGAAAGGATTTTACAGGACCTGTAAGACTGTAGAATATTTTTAAATATTCTGAGGGATTTTGTAATATTTCCAAGGATTTCAATGATTTTATGGGATCTTTAGACCTTTGAAGGTACGTGAATAAGTTTTCCAGGATTTTGTAGGGTTTCAAAGATTCCAAGAGATTTAAAAATGTTTTCTGCATATTTACCAGGTGTATACATATGAAACCGGTATTGCCATCTAGCGGCCAGTAGGCACACTTGTAGGCACTGTCGGAACTTACCATTTGTGCTAATTGGCG
>NC_046658.1:20357417-20359100 GCF_010883055.1 Belonocnema kinseyi
ATACATTAAACATACAATTAGATATTTATATTTTATTCTAAGCTGAAAGAGAAAAAAATCTTGTTAGAAGAAATCAGCCCTGGCGGGAATTGAACAACTCGATAACAATGAGTTATTGGGATGCATAGATTGGCATTAAGAAAAACCTACATTTCAATACCTTCAAATGCGTATTAATTGCATTTTTGGCTGGAAAATAATTAAATCACATTGACCGGCATTGACTCTATTCAATATATTGTGGATATGACTAAATAACATTGACACGGTTTAATACTTGGTTCGTGAAAGGTATTGCATGGCATATAATTTGGCGGTTCACCGAGTATCATTGAATGGCATTAAATGGCATAAACTCATAGGCAATAGAAGCAAACCACTTTAATACCAGGAAGTTTATGCGCATTGAAAATGATTGTAAGGAACCGAATTTTATACAACAATGCGCATTTAAGGGCATTTCGGACAAAAACGCAATCTGTACGCATTTAAAGGCATTGAAATGTCCATTTTTTTAAATGTCAGTCTATGCGTACCAATCAACTACTTCTTACCGGGACGGATCTCCGGGGCAGCAGAACGGAGATATTTTCTTGCACGGAAAAAAGTTCGCTGTAAGATATACTTGGAAAAGTGATGAAATATTACTCTATGGCGCAGTAACGGAACCTTTCGTGCAACCACAGAGTAATTCTTACACTTTGGGAGAAATCACCGAACCTCACTGCATCAAAGTGCAAGATTTATTCTGTGAAATTGTCAATCCGTATCCAGATCGAATGGGGATGAGTGATAATTTAACAAAGTCACCCAGTAATCACTACTTTGTAGCGAGAGCTAGATACAGCTCGCATTGTACACTGCGCGCATGGCTCGCAAGAGTAGAGGTTACACTTCCGCTTAGTAAACCTTGCTCCTTCTGGGAGGATAAATTATAGTTTCGCATTAGAAATCTCTCGCATCAACAAGCAAAAGTCACAGTTGTGCCCAAGAATAGAATCGTTGATAGACATTCTATTGCAGCAGCTCGGAAGAGATGATGTAATATAAAGATAAATTTACCAAAAAAAATGTTTTATTTTTAATAACTGCATTCAATTTATTTGTGAAATCATGCAAAGCATGCATGCAAATCATGCATGTCAAATCATGCAAGTTAAATTGAAAAGAACTTAAACGAATTGTAAAAAATTATAAAAAGCGAAAAAATTCTATTGATTAGAATAAAATTTGATTGAATTAAGAGGAATTTAATGCAAGGGAGAAAAATTTGAATAATTTCTTTAAAAATTCAACTGAATATGAACAAAAAAATCAAGTGAATTCAAAATAATTTAAAAGTATAAAAAAATGCATTGAATTTAGTAAGTTTGGAATGGGTTAAGAAAAAAAAGATACTTGAAAAGAATTTTGTGAAAGGCTTAAGAATTTAAGGTAAGTTTTAAAGACTCCAAGATGAATTAAGAAAAGAGTTTTGAAATATCTCCTGAATTGAGTAAAAATGAGTGAATTTAGAAGAATTCTAAAAAATTAAAGAAAAAAGAGAAATAAATTAATGAGAACTCAGTTGACATTCGAAATCCAGGTGTATACATATGAAACCGGTATTTTTTCAAGAAAAAAAACACATTTATTTCAAGAGAATGATAACAAATATTTTATTCAAAGTATGCGCCCTCGCTG
>NC_046658.1:20359200-20363058 GCF_010883055.1 Belonocnema kinseyi
TATATACACCTGAAAAACATAACCTGAAAATCGACGCATGCATGAAATTAAGAATCACGCGAAACATCCAAATCGCCAATTTCTTCCATTTCTTTCAAATGGGGATCGAGATATAAATAGAAGACCAACGAAAACTTCCGAAGCTTTCAGGTCCGCAATCATCTTACAGCAGAAAACCGAAGTCGAAATGTGCATTTTCGGCTTACACACGAACTCACAGTGGTAATCATGCACATTCATGGCATTGCACACAAGATGCCGTGCGGAGGATCCATCCAGTCGACCCTATTTTGCGCACGCGCTCAGTAGCTGGAGTATCATTCAGATAATAGCCATTATGTCGTATGATTGATATCATGTTGTTGAAATGTTTATATTCCAATTTATAAAAATAAAAAATTATATGAATATAATCATATAAAATAAATAATAAATAAATAAAACCCACAGAATTAATATACTGTATTTTTACTGAGATTACTTTTTATTTCTATACATAATACATTTTTATACATTTTTGCGTAATTTTACAATTTAAGAATCAGAAGATTGTTGATGTTGTAATAATAATTAATTACTATTACTATGGTGAATTCGGCAGTGGGGAATGAGTGTTGTTTTCTGTCTTCGCTGAAAATAATGATAGGACCTCTATAACCGACACTTGTGCAAATATGCGCTCTACTTTTTTATCAAATTAAAGCTTGGTCTGCTTCCGATTTGTGCGATGCCACGTCGTACAAAAACTACAATAAATTGTTTAGTTTCATTTATTTCTTTATTTCACTAAGATAAGCTTCTTGTGACTGAATGGATGTTACAAGAGCATTACATAGTCAGTGCACTCACATGTGAACTCATGCACACAAATTTTACAAACCGGACAGATCAAAGGACATTCCTCACAATTTTTCTCAGAATTTACTTCTACTGTGTAAGTACCGCGTCCTTCTGCACTGGACTTAACCTAGCAAACACTCTTAGACATTTTCATTACCATACAATCTGAAATATCATTTACGCCGCGCCTCTCACTTTTCATTATTGTTTGCATTCTCTTTGTTGGCTTATTTTTCATTATTCGAATGATTCTTTCGAACATCGTATTTTGATACAAACGTCGAAGCATATCTATACATTCCCGAGTTCCGATCTGAGCTCGATCGGATTTTCCACATGTGGCCCCAAGTTTGCAGATGATGTGGCTCACTTCAGAACAACGTCGGGTCGGGTTAGGTCAGACAAGATTATATCAAATTTTCTGTTATCGTCGTGATATTGTTTTTTGTTCATAGAACTTGAAATGCCAAAAGCAAATAGTAGATTTCGAGTTCGGAATCACAGAATTGTTGGCGAGATTTCTTATATCCGCAATGAAGGCAAAGGTAAGCTTTAAATCACTAGAATCAACAACACAATTAACTTTTAACTTCTGAAGATTTCCAGCAATGTATTCGAGAAAAAGCGTCGTCATTTTCAGCGCATTTACTATTTATGCGAATGAAAAAATGTTTTCCAGCTTTTTAGAATTTTATGTTTTGTTGCTGGTATTGTGAAAACAGAGATAACCTTATACCACATGTATGAATTTCTGGATTAGGAACATTATAGATTAAATACTTTTTATATTTTCTCGAACATAACCGCACTTTTTGAATCTCACTCCATGTGACCCATGTTCATTAGTCTAACAAAAATCATTCCAAAAGAATATTAAGAAGATTCAAAAATATTTATAAATAAAATTTATTCGTGTGTGTGTGTGTGTGTAATAGCTCTGAATTTGAACATTGTTTGTCAAAGCATAATAGTCTCCTTCAAAATGCAAACTCTTATCGATAAATCCAAGCAATACAAACAGATCATGTAATGTAGAATATTGAAAAATTAAAGTTTTGTAAAATATAATGTTGAAAAAATATTAATATAAAAACTTTTGAAATTTTACTAATTATAGAAATAAAAAATCAAAGGGGCCATATCTGGGCCAGATCGGGTACCCATTTTGGATGTCCAGATCTAGGCCCGGTCCGTTAGGGCGTTTCATTTACGGTGTGACGCTAGACAGATTACTCTATCGGGCCCACATTTTTCACGATCGGGGTCCGACCGGCGCCACACCAAAATTTCTGCACGGGTAAGCGTAGAATAGAGAAAAATTATTATTTTCAGATTTCAGCGCAAAAGTGAAGATTATTCTATTATTTTGAATACGCGATTTTTCCATCTGCCTAAAATGCCACGATAAGAATAAGATACCTCCTAAACTTATTCACTTCTATTTCCATAGCGACCGCCACACAGTTTTATATTCTCCCAAAGAGAACGTGTTTTCAATATATTTAATTCCTTAACGTAACGCCTGTGAGGTAACGCACCTCACAGAGATATTTTTTATTCCTCAGAAGTGGTCATATTTTGATTTTATTTAATTCCTTCTGATAAGTTCACAAAATACGTGTAATAAGTTGATTAAATTCTTTCTTGTGAAATGTAAATTCTAAACCTTAATTCTCATCAATTCAACTCTGCCTCTCTAGAGTTAAAATTATTTAAATTCACACATTTGCATCGATTTATTTCTTGCATTTTTTAAGGCGTTTAAATAAATTAACAAAATATAAATAAATATAAATTTGAATTTTTTTCGAATTTCGCGTATTCATAGGAATACAAATTATTAATTTTTCTGAATTCAACGCTTGTTGCCGAGTCTTGTTCTGACTACTAGTAAAACAATAATACTTTATCTGAAGAGCTTCTAGAAACATGTTGGTGTTAAACCCTAAGCCGAGACGAAAGCGTGGAGAAAGAGGTGGAGAATTTTCAGCAATACCCAGTGGGCACAAAACTATGAAAATCCCAAGAACGTCCTTGGGACGTTCCTAGGACGTCCTATGTCGGGCCAATCAACGTCTCTAAGACGTCCAATGTCCTAAAGATGACCTTAAGACGTCTTAAAGACATGGACGTCCTCGGGACATCTTTTGTACTGACATTAGACGTTTTAAGAGCATGCCTAGGGTGACCAAAAGACATGTCGGTTGTGTATTGGTGTTTGCTATTTTGCTATTATCTGAATAAATTGTTGCAAAGTTTCCTATCATTCGGGGCAAGGAGCAGTCTGATAAATTTGAAAATATCGTGCGGTCCAGCTGGACCTACGGCTGCAGAGCGCGTGCGCATTAGTGTCGACTAGATGGATCCTTCGCACGGCAATTTGTGTGCAATCAGACGCTCGTCACCAGAACGGGTAGGCAAAGATATTTTATCTAGATGCGGCAAGGGTCTAGTTAGGCCACATGTCAAGGGAGAGGCACTATCGTCTAATTTGTGGCTTCGGTTTTTTCTGGTACTTTTCGGCCTAATTCGGCAATGCCCCTGCATTTAAACGGATTTTTTTGACCACATGCCACCAGGCGACGCAATAAACTCAACTTTGTTCGAGCGGGAACTTTAAATTTTTGCATTATTATGGATTATTTATTTATTCTCTAGGACTGAAAATAATTTTTCTTCATTTGAACATATTCTTAGGATAAGTAATTTATTCGTATTAATTTAAAAAAGTAGAATATAGTGTTATATAAATTAAGAATGAACAAGTCACTGAAAAGATGATGAAGATAATTCGGTATAAAATATTGTATTCCTAAAAAGGATAATTCGAATATTTACGTTAAAATTCCGGACAATTCAAAGAATCCGTTTTATGCAAACAAAACTATTCACTTTATTTTCATATTTCTATTTAAAAAACAGGAAACTAAAAAATAATTAAATATAGTATCAAAAAATGTTTTCTTTTACTATTTTATTCATAAAAATTATAATACTTGGAATTTTTACGTAAGCATT
>NC_046658.1:20363158-20377073 GCF_010883055.1 Belonocnema kinseyi
TATACTTATATTAATATGTATCCATTATATATTAGGGCGGAGTGAAAATGATTAAATTAGTCGAATCGTTTGAACTGAGCGAAACAATTGAAAATTAAAAATTAAAAAAAAATTTCGCGCAATTTAAAATTTTTTGAAATGGGCCAAAAGGCATGTTTTTTTGGTTTGAGTTCTATACACACATTTTCAAAAAAGTTGAATATGTCGAACATAAAATTTCTTCAGTCGAAACATGCTATTATTTTGTTTTTTCGGGCAAAAAATTTAGTGATGTTTGAAGCATTAAAAAATGGTCAATCTTAGTATTTTTTTAGCGACGTTGACTATTGGTTGGGCAAAAAATGTTTTTTTTTTTTAACAAAATAGTAGCATGTTTCTTTGAATGAAGGTGAAGAAGTTTCAGGATTGACATATAAGAATTTTTTAACAAGTTGGGTAAATTTTTAACAAAAAAAAAATAAAATTTCTTTAAAAACAGTACTATTTATAACCAAATACGTGGTTGAATTTTCAACCAAATGGTAAAATTAAAAAAAAATTAAATTCGAACAAAAAACAGATGAATTTTGAACTAAAATATGGATTTTTAAAGAAAAAGAATAATTTTTTACCAAAAAAGACGAACTTTTAACAAAATACATGCATTTTAACCAAAAGCCAAGTTTTTGATGATTTTTTAAACAAATTAGTTCAAGTTTCAAATAAAATGAATTAAACCCCCAAAAAGTTCTATTTTTAAGCAAAAATATGCATTAGTGAGCCAAAAAGATGAATTTATGAACCAAAAAGACAAATGTTCAACAATACAGTTTAATTTTCGATCGAAAAGATATATTTTCATTAAAAAATACCAATTTTCAATCAAGAGAAATGAATTTTCTATCTAAAAGGACGAAACTAAAAAAAACAGTTGATTTAGCGAGCAAAGAAAAAGATTGTTTAACAAATTAATTCAATTATGAAACGGAATATATGATTTTTTTAACAAGCAAGTTAAATTTTAAACAAAATAGTTGCATTTTTAATAATCGAAAAAAGATGATTTTTCAAGAAAGTAGTTTTAATATTCGAATAAAATAGATTAGTAATTTTAAACAAAAAGATGAACTTTTGAACCAAAAAGACAAATGTTCAACAATAAAGTTTAATTTTAGATAAAAACATGAAATTACAAAAATAGTTGAATTATGAAAAAGAATACATGATTTTTTAAACAAACAAGTTGAATTCTTCACGAAATTATCAAATTTTCAAAAAATAGTTTATTTAAATTTGGAATTTACCTAACCATAGTGTAGCATCCAGGCCTGGCGCATATTCATTTCTGTTCTAACCCTCGAGCAATAAAGAGGTCCTGAATTGCTGTCTGCAATTCAGTTCTTAAGACAAAAATCCATAAGCATTATTTACCACGTAACATTTTGGCGATCTTTTCAGGATCAACTTTTCGAATCCTTAAATTCTACGGAATTATTAAAGAGGATATCTCATAAAAGTTTGGTCTCTGAGACGAACCTTGAGAATAAAAGAATTTCTACGGGAGTTCAAAATTCAGAAACTCCGGATCTACCTGCGAGAGACCCGATAACCCCGAAAAGTAAGAAAACTTTAGTTAAAAATAGTTGGTGAATTGATTAGCCACTATACTACGTAAAACTCGTGTTTTCTTAAATTCACAAAACTGAATGAGGCCCGCAAAACAGGCGGAAGAGGCAACGGTCTACCAACGAGAAAACAGTGCAGCACAGCAGCAGCAATAAAACCGACACGTCCGCACCTGGAGCGCCCGCTTCCAGCTAAAAAAGAGAAAGAACTCCACGGTCACCCACTCAACTTATCTAAACGAAGGAGCAAGCTGTAAGTTATGGTCGAATTAAAATAAAAAATTAAAAGGTTATACGCTACGGTGTCGTTAAGAACGTCAGTCCCTTTACCCTCTTTATATGGGGGACGGCCTATCGAGACAGAACCAGCAGGGAAAAGTTTCGGGTTAGTCAACATAGAACCGGCAAGGCGGAATTTATCGACCAGAATAGGATAGTTGGTATACTCCTGGTGTACCAGAGCACTGCCAACTTCAATAAAAATAAAACCGACTCGAAATTTCATGTGTACTTGCAGTAGAGCGATTGCATGAAGCTAGAGTATACAGGACAAAGTCCAAAATACACTTTTGTACGCGAACTCGATCACACACCCGACACTCGAAACAAATAGAGATAAGAAAAAAAAACCTATACAATACACTGGCATTTCTGCAGTTTTTGTTTACGAAGGCATTCCAGAAAATCAGAAAGGAAACCGAGGACAATATTTGGGATATCGACTCACATCTACCGACAAGAAAAAATTTACAACCACCACATCAACTATGTATAATTCTAAATCCACTGACGAAGTCAACTCTCTTCCCCCAACAACTACGGAACAGATGTATGAAAGAATTCTTTTAGAAATCAAGTACTAAGAGTGAATGTAGTGATCCTCGTTGACGAAAACACGAAAAGAGTCAGAGAGATGGCCGAGATAGGACGGAGAGTGGGAACGAGAGGTGAAATGGAGACTGACTACGATGGAATTCTGACGTCTGACAATGAAAATGCGAGTCTCGATGAACAAAACCTGCCTGACCCAAAGCCGGAGGAACGGGAACGAGTGGGAACGCACAGCAGGGAGCAAAGGAATGTAGGAACAGACCGTCGTGAACGACCGTATATCCGCAGGAGAGATCAAACAATAGCGGAAAGAAGGAAGCAGGGAGGCAGCTCAACGAGCAGAGAAGAAAACTTGTGTGAAGCAGCGCGCAATGTGGGTTGCAACCTAACCGAAAATCAAATCTCGGCTCGTGACGCAATCAGAGCAATAAAGCCTCGGAATGGGTTAGATGATTTCGGAGTTGAGGAATTTATCCGAAAAGTCGAAAAAATCAGGCAGCAGTGCAGTCAACCGGATTTACTGCTAGATTTTATATTAGCAAAAAAAATACAACAACAAGCTGAGAGGGCTATCCGTTTCAACGATATCTACATTTACGACGACCTGCATGAAGCCCTACGGGAAAACTCGAAGAAAGTAGGCTCAGTAAGCCACTTAAGAAGTAAGCTTGTCAGCTGCTGATAAGGAGCGATAGAAACCACGCAGAATTTTAGCATCCGATTCAGAGGAATAACGAACGAACTAAAATATGCGGTTCTGTCTTCTCATAAAGGGCCTACGTAAAGAAGAATTGCCCTTGACATAGAAGAAACTGAGTGCCTCCAGAAATACCTGATGAACTTAAGACGGGAAATAAGCTTGCAAGTCAAAGCCCAAAAACCCACAAATATCGGAGAAGCCCATAACATGGCTACTAAGATGGAAACTTGGTTAAAAGAGAGTCAACCAAGAGTACCAATACGTGAACCTCAATTCCAACCCAAGAAGGAACTCAGGCCAGCGAATATACAATCCAGATCTCAAGCGAATACAACACCAAGGGTCCCAAATCAATCAATGCCACTAGCCAGTAGAATGGAGATGAAGTGCCACAAATGCGGAAAACTTGGGCATTTTGCTAACCAGTGTTATGCAAAGCCAAATGTTCAACAGGGACATTTTCCTAAAAGACCACCGAACCCAGTAAGGAACATTCAGGAGGAAGAAACAAATTATTTAGACCAACAAAATATGACTCAGGAAGAAATAGAGGAGCAAAAAGCCTACGAGGAAGGGGTAGAATATCAAATATATGCGGAAAATTCCTATCCATACGAAGAAAACTACGAGATGGAACAGTATAAGCCTATTAGTAGACTCAGGAGCCTCTATAAACTTTATGAAAGAGGACAGCATCCCAGATAACCATAAAATAATCAAATTCAGAAAAAACTTTTGTATGGGAAATGATCGGTACCAGACAACAGAAGCCGCGTACATTCCATACTTCGGGACAAATCACATTTTCCATATTCAAACGCCTGGATTGAAGGAAACGAACAGATCCCAGGCGGCACTTACTCTATACGCCAAGGGGAGTTATTGGTACCAATTTACAATTACAAATCAAGCAAGTTTAAAATACCGGATGAAATTAAATATGAAGAAATCCTTAATATACAGTCTCGAGACGAGACTCACAAAAAAGGAGGGAATGATTGGACCACAGTCTTTAATAGAATTTGAGAACTTCATAAAATACTACAATTAAACCACATAGAACCTTCAATTTGACAACAAATTCAGAAAATCGTAACAACATATAATGAGGTATTTACACTATCCGGAGACCCATTACCATGTACGCAACTGACAGAGCATGAAATTACACTTAATCCAGGAAAGGTAGTGAGTCTGGGATCACACAAGTTACCAGAAGCTCACAGACTATTTACCCTAGAGAACACGCAGGAACTTCTGGATAGAGGAATCATAAGGCATTCTCAATCTCCGTTCAACTTATTGACGATATTTTCGACCAATTAGGACAAGCGAAGTTTTTCTCCGCTTTTGATATGAGTGCAGGTTTCCATCAAATCCCACTGCACGAAGAATCCATAAAATACACTGAATTTTCAACATCACAAGGCCACTAAGAATATAATCGTATGCCTTTTGGCCTGAAAAACGCACCAGCCACATTTCAACGAATGATGGACAACGCTTTTAGAGGTCTAATTGGCAGAGAATGCTTTGTATACATCGATGACATAGTAATTATAGGAAAAACCTTAGAGGAGCACAGCTAAAACTTAATTAAAGTGTTTGAAAGGACAAAAACTAGAACCGACAAAATGCGAGTATCTACGACCAGAACTCAAGTATTTAGGTAATGTAATCACAAAGGATGAAGTAAAACCTAATCCAGCGAAAACTGAAGCTATGAAAAACTTTAAAATCCCTACCACAGTAAAGGAAATTCAGACTTTTTTGAGCTTGTCAGGATACTATAGAAAATTTATTGAAAACTTCTGTAGTATAGCAAGCTCTCTGACTAAGCTAACACAAAAAGAGACCATATTTGACTGGACGCCCAAATGCACTAAAAGTTTTGAACAACTAAAGAACGCCTTATGCTCAGCACCAGTACTACGATTTCCGAACTTCAAGGAAACTTTTACGCTAACAACAGACACATCCAACCAAGGATTGGGTGCAGTACTATCACAGAACGGGCACCCATGCTTATTCATATTAAGTACGTTGAACCAGGCAGAAGAAAATTACACTACCAGTGAAAAGGAATTGTTGGCTATAGGATGGGCAGTCAAACGACTCCGACAGTACCTACTGGGAGAAAAATTTAACATTCAGACGGATCACAAAGCCTTGATTTGGCTCAATGACGTGAAAGATCCGAGCTCACGATTACTAAGATGGAGACTCAGATTAGAGCAACACAAGTATGAAGTCCAGTATGTTGAAGTTAAAGAAAACAAAACTGCGGACTGCTTATCCAGACTATTTCCGATTACCAGTTCAGACACAGCCAGTATGGCTCTAGAAAACAAAGACAAAGTAGCACCTGACATAAAAATACTCGATACGCCCATAAAGGGAGAATTAAATACCCTCACGTTGAATAAACCCAAGCCCATAATCATTGGCCACGAGAAAGTCGATAGCAGGATCAAAATTAAAATTCCGGATAAAAGAATCAGCGAGTCCTCTGAGAAATCAACTGAGCAATCGACTGATGAATCAACTGAGGATGAATCAGAAAAGTTAAGATACAATTATTAGGATTCCAGTTTATTCGATAATTACTTAGAGTAGAAAGAAAACCCGGTGACAAATGAAAGGGTTAAAATTAAACCCGATGCAGCCGGAAAATTATGGAAACAAATTGAAAGGGATAATATGCCAAATTACAGCGAGGAAGAATGGCTAAGACACCTGGGTTGGATGATAAATGATTTCAAGCAGAATAAATGAACTATTACACGACTACACTTTGGAGACCCTACGTTTACACCCATCGAAAGGGAATAAATAGTAGAAAAGATTAATTATTTGTCTAACTACTACGCAGGCTCCAGTTTCCACTTGTGTTTTATTCCCGATATTCCTCTAAACCCAAATAAAAAAGTAGCCACGGACATATTCGGCCCGTTGCCAGAGACAAAGAGTGGAAATAAATATATTTTGAGTATCCAGGACAGGTTGACACGGTACATTTTATTACTGCCAATGAAAAACGAAACTTCTGAAAGCATTCCGAATAATTTAATGGAACACTACATCTACGTGTTTGGGGCACCGCAGGTCATTCTTACTGATCAAGGACAGAACTTTTCGTCAGAATTAGTACAGCAGTTTGAAGAAATGTTCAAAATTAAACACATTAAAACTACTGCATTCTATCCTTAGGCAAACGGAAATATAGAGAGAATGTACTCAACATTAAAAAATATGATTAAGACTTCAATGTCAGAAAACAATAATGAATGGGATGAAAACATTGAGTTTATAAATTTTGCAATACATACTACCAGGAACGAGACGACGGGAGTCTCACCCATCCAGATGACCTTTGGAAGAGACCCAAACCTTCCATCCACACTAGCCCGATCACCTACACTTACCTACAGCCACCTGATAAGAAAATGGAAAGCTAAACATGAAAAATACTTACAAAAGGTTAAGGAAAGGATCCAGCTACAACAAGAAAAGGCTAAGAGAAGGTTGGGTGAAAATATAACGCGAATACATCCGATGTATGAAATTGGAAACCTGGTTAAATCGGAAAATAACAACATATTGAACAAATTGGAACCCAGTTGGAAAGGCCCAGACACAATAATACAAGTACTAGCTAACAACAACTTGATTATAAATTATAAGAGCAAAATGATGAGAGTCCACATAGATCATGTTATGCCGTTTTATCGTTCAGACAATGTTGAAGATAGCTGTGTTCCTGGCCCTAGCGGTAGGGCTTCAAGCTAACTACATAATCACTGAACTAAGAGTGAATGTGTTCGTAGAGGAAGAAAGCAGTGTGCACCTCTTCCACGAAGAATGGCGGCTGATAATAGGAGTCAACATGACGACCACCGAGCAACGTGTCTCAGCGATAGATTACACTTTACATCTAGCGGAAACAGCTGAGCGAGAAAGACCTTGAGCAAATAAACAAGGAGTTGGACAACATTTATAAAGACAATAAACAATTAGCTCAAGTCCTTATAAACCACACAAAAATCCTCAAATTCATACTTGATTCCTCGTCAACGGATGATAAAAATCTAAGAGGAAAAATAAACACCGAATCAAACGCTTTGAGAAACCTTGGCACCGGGGTAAACGCAAATACCTTGAATACTTTTGTAAATTCCAAATTAATTTTGGCCACTCTGCTAATTGATGAGATGGACGATGATATCAACACAGCTATTAATGCTAATAATGATAGTAAGCACGGGGTAGTACATCCGCAAATTTTAACACCCAAGATACTGAAGTCAGCTATAGGAGAATTCGAGGAAAACCATCGAACCCGTCATCACTTTGATAACGACGAGTCAAACTATATGCATCTAATTGACATCAGCAAGCTAACAGTAGCTGTCGTGCAAGCGTTATTTACCTACATTCTGGATATCCCAGTCTTAGAAAAGGCTGAAGGATTATTGAAACAGATCATTCCAATTCCTGAGAAAACTGCCAGTGTGTTCATATCTATCATCGCCGACCATGAATATATAATACACTATTGCGACTCGTATGTACTAATAGACAAAATAACTATAGAGAAATGTCAAATTATCAGCGAATATCTTATTTGTGAACGTAACCAACCCAACATTAAGTTATCAAAAAGTGAAAATTGTGAAGCCAGCCTTTTGAGACGATATGTGACACCCACTTGTAATCTTTCTCCCTACCTTCTGCATAAACAAAGTTTTATCTCTACTAATGACGGATACATAATTATACCGACAGTAAATATTGATTTAGACATCGTATGTGAGGGTCACGTAAAGAATATAATTGTAAAAACTAACACTTTGATTACTGGAGAAAATTGTCAGCTATACAACGGTTACGACAAATTAGATTTACCTAGGCATTTAGAGAATAAACAAATGTATACGATAAATGTGACTTATGATATTAATTACGAACACCAAGATCTAGATAAATTTAAAGGAAAATTAATGCAACTGCGCAAGCAAATAAGTGTAGACGAATTGAGGAGAGCCAGACTAAGTCTGGATGACACTCAAAATATATTAGACCAAATATCAACGCATCGGGGAATTTAAACATGGAAAGAGACTAGCCTGGAATGGATCCAATATTTAGGCTACATCTCGATAGCTTGCATTGTATTGTTTGTTTTATACAAGAGCGGAATATTAAGTGCACTCTCTAATTGTATCCCTAAGAAAATCTGTTTTCTTTGTATAAAGAACAAACGCGACGTACAACCACATGTAGTGACCTATGCGGCAAGCGCTGGACCCCTACTGGAAACAGTGGAAACAGATATCAAAATTAAACCTAGAAGGGCGAAATTGTAGATTTTGGAGGAGCAAACCTCTCTAGAGAGGGGTGTGTTACGAGATAATTACTCTCATACCTTATTCCCACTACTACCCTTGGGCCATACGTGCCTCTCTAGAATACAGGGCCATAGTTCAGCGGCCAGGCCTGGCGCATATTCAGTTCTGTTCTAACCCTCGAGCTATAAAGACGTCCTGAATTGCTGTCTGCAATTCTGTTCTTAACACAAAAATCCATACGCATTATTTACCACGTTACATCAATTTCATTTAAATTTAAATTTTAGTTTTAAAAAATAATTTTTGAAATTTTATTACAATTCTAAAGTACGAAAAGAATTTTAAAAAAATTTATTTATTCATTATCTCGAAAATTTCTCTTTTCAAATCAACCGAAAGAGAAATTAATGAATTTCAAAATTATAATAATATAATACTTTTACGCTCTCTTTAATTTGAATATAATTAGGTAATTCGGTGTTCACAACATTTTTGGGCTACAGAGCCAGCAGACAGACTCAGCTATAGCAAAGATTGCTATAGTGACGAAAATGTAGTTAGATATATATATCGGCCGTCCCCACTCCTGACCCTTGCCTCATCTAGGTAAAATATATTTGGGCTGGGTCTCGGAATGGTCGGACTGAGGCGTTGACCAATCTGAAACATTCTACGGAAATAGTGTAATTCTCGCGCCGAACTTAGCCGAAATGTTCGAAATTTTTAGGTTCGCACCAAAAGGCATTTCGTTCATTTCCAAAGTTGTCAAACACATGAACCGGAATGACCGTCACACGGAATGACCGGAACACCAATCACAGAGGACCTTCGGCAAGACGAAAAAGTGCCTCCTTAGCAAAGGTGCTCTGTGATTGGTGTTCCGGTCATTCCGGTTCATGTATTTCACACTTTGGAAATGAACGGAACGCCTTTTGGAGCGAATTTAAAAATTTCGAACACTTCGGCTGAGTTCAGTGTGAGAATGACACTGTTTCCGCAGAATGTTTCTGATTGGTCAAATACTATATTCGTAAAAACGATTTTTTTTATAAATGTATTTGAACAATAGTTTTTTTATTTCTTAATCACTATTTAATAAAATAATAAAATGATAATAATCATTATTAATTACAATGATATTATAGAAATAAAGTTTTGTTTTATGTATTTGCTCCGTTTTCTCCCCTCAACTTTCACCGAAGTGAAGTTAGCTGATGGTTCAAGTGAAAATACCTAATTCTCATTCGTTGTCATGGGTAACCAAATTATTCAAACCAAAAAGTGACTAACATATTGAAAAAGTATGCGAAAATATTATTAAAGAACAATAATAATGCAAGTTTAAAAGTAAATTTACCTGTAACTTCGCAGCCTGTTTTCTTTTTGTTAAAATCATTAACAATACTTGCATATGAGCCTTTTCTCTTTAAATTATCTTTATATTGCTGGGAAGATTTATCATAGACATTCGAGTGCTTTTGCATGAGCCGAATTAATACGAGATTAAAATCTTCTTCTTCCATCATTGAAAAAATACTATTACGATTCCTATAATAGCAGACGAAAATTTAGTTAAAAAATTTCTCTGTGAAGGGGTGCTCTCATTTGGAAATCAGTGTCCCCTCTCTTGGGAAATTTTTAAACTGCGCTTGCGTATCGCCGACAACCCTATTGGTCACTGTTAACGCGCTGATTTTGAATTATATAAATATGCAGATATAATATTTATGATAGATAATAATTTGCAAATACGCAAACAGAATTTTTGTAATCCTAAAATAAGATTTTGAAGCAGCAGATACAAAAAATTCAATTTTAATGGAAAAGAGGTTATGAATTCTGAGTTCAGAGAAATCAATCATTTTTGTTTGTCCCAATCATTCATTTCGTCTCTGTCGAGTTTTAAAATTAAATTTTTGTTTCTTTCTGACAATGTGACTATAATAAAATCACTAAAATTATCAAAAATTAATTAAGAATAATTAATTACTGCACTGATAAATGTTATACCATACATTTTTTAATAAATTGAAGACCTGAATTACAAATACTAATTAATTATTGCATTCATGTTATAAAATATATAATAATATATAAAAATAATCAAATCATATTTATACTATTAAAACTAATATTTTTGGCTTGATACTTTAACTTCTTATTATCTTTTTATTAACATTTTGAACCATTTAAAATGCTAATTTAAAGAAAATTTTTCTTCTGAAGTCAGAATAAATCAAGTTTTTTGCATGACAATCGCATTTTTTCACCCGTTACTCCAAAACTCGAATTTAGGATTAAAATATTTCTTTGTATGCATTTTTTAATCATTATTTATTATCAATATTAAATCTGAATATTTATATAATTCAAAATCAGCGCGCTGACAGTGACCAATCGGGTTGTCGGTGCGACATTAGCGCAGTTTGAAAAGTACCTAAGATTGGGTACACTGCTGTGAATATATGTCTCTCTGGAGCAAATCCATGGACAGGCGATCGCGAACTGGCGCCAAGTGAAATACATGGCGTTTGGTCAAAGATATTATAAACGTAGATGCGGTACGGGGCTTCAGAGTGGGGAATTATATATATAGGACATAACATTTTCTGCCCTATCGAGGTGTTGCCCTCACTGTACTACGAAATCGAATTCTGGTTTTCTCATTGTTCGTCAAATATGACGGTGAAGCAGTAGAAATATGTTTTGAGGTTAGAAAGCTTGACATGTATCGCTACATATAAACACGCGACTACGGAATAAATAATAAATTAATAATGAATAGCGCAATTTCTAGATGCACCAAAATCACATATTTTAAATAAATAATAGAGAAAATGATATGATTTGATGGTAAGAAATAAAGTGAATTTTCAGAGTAATAATCTGAAAAAGGTAATTATGTTTATACTTAATAAAGTCTAAATTATTATGATTCCTTTATTATGACTCTTTTATTGACTTCATTTATTCCTTTATTATTTTCATGTTTCTACTATTGACAAATATGATTTTTTAAATTATAATGTTTTTTACACATTTTTTTGGAATTCTGAAACTTGAGACAGGTTTTTTGTACATAGGCTTTTTCTAAATAACAAAAAAAGTCCTTGAAAAGCGATTTTTTAATTTAAAGAAAAAGAAACGCTAAGATAAATTAGTGCTTAACAAATTTTTCTTTGATAAATATATATTTTAAATTAAAATAATCAAATATTTATACAAAGGAAAAGCTTTTGTAGTGATTAAAGTTAAAAAAAATTATTCTTTAACTTCAAAATTACCACAATTGAAAACATTTATATATTTCTGGACATACAATTTTTGTTGAAAGTTCTCATAGTATCTTTTTTTAATTGCAAAAAATATTCTCAAAAATCGAATGATTAATTAACAAGACAAAAAACTTCGAGATAAATTAGTGCTGATCTAAATACTTCAAAATTTGCTTGGGAAATGTTATCAGGCTCGAAGAAAATTAAGGGAGAATTTTTTTCCCTTGAGACGCACCTGTTATTACATTAATTTTTGTATGCAATTTTTATAGAATTATTTTCATTTTAAATTCAAACAATAATGTATTTAAACTTTAAATATTGAACGAAAATTTCTTGGATAAAAATACTTTATTATCGTATTTTCAATGAATAAATCAGATTTATTAAGAATAAATTTGTTAAATTCTACAATTGTATAGTTAAGGAATATTCCAGTTATGATATTTTATAATTATGAAATCTTATTATTCGGGAATTTTTAGAGTCGGTAATATTATAAACGCTTCAGAAATTGTCTTATTCGGGAATTTAATTTTTAAATTTTATTATGCCGGAATTATACAGTGCCAGTTATGTTATTTTTCGGGATTTTTTAGTCGTCCCTAGAAGTACAAAAAAGTGGACAATTTCATACAATTCGGCATTATACAGTAAATTCCAAATTCTGAAAATTTGCTGTAATTTTAATTTCGACTCCTGAATATTGTAGATTTTCTTATTGTATTGATTAAAACAAAATTTATTATAAAACCAATTTTTTTACCACAAGTTCTTATTTATTTTATCTCATCAAATACAAAAACTTAAACATTAAAGATTCATTGTATATAACACTGGAAAACGTTCAATATTTCGGAGTCAATTTTCAAGTTTTTCAAGGTTAATATATGATTCCAATTAGAAATTTCTCAGTTTTATCATAAAAGAAACAATAAATATTTGTTGCTTAATTTTAAACAATAATTGTAAGAAAATTATTTTTAAGTCTTTAATTCAACAACTTGAATTTTAACGTTAAAATTTATGTTTTCAAAATGGTGGCTTATGGTTTAAATTTTAACGATTTTTGTTACAAGTTATAGGTTATGTCGAAAATAATAAATTCTTGAATTCGGTATTAATAAAACGCGAAAAAGTCCAATGTCAAGTTAAAAGTGTGAAAATCCCGTTTTTTATGCTTATTGCAAGACAGCGAGTCATTTTCGGCATTTAGGTTGAGGTATACAATTATTTTCGGTTGAAACAAGGTGGCCGTTTCAACTGCAGAAAAAAATTCCGGTTTTTTCCTGATTCGCAAACATTTTTCACGGTCAATGAAATTAAAAAATTCGAACTCTAAAGCTACAAATTTCTGCATTCGAAGTAATGAAAACTAAGCTGCTAATCGTGTTAAGGGATTCTAAACCAGAAGTATAAAAAATTAAATGGTTACATTTTTGTTACAAATGATAGCAGTTCTTAAATTAAAAGTTAAATTATTTTAATTTAAAATCGTTTATAAATCCTAAAAAATCTTGTACTTAATCTTACACAATATCAATATTTCCTTAAAATATTTCAGATTCGTTTTAGATAATTTTTTAAACCTTTTATATTTTCAACTTACGCGAGTTTTTTCTAGGAATAATACACTGAAAAAAAAAGGATTACGGGTACCAAGTGAATTTTACTTGGCTGAAGTAAGTGAAAGTCCTGTTTATTTTCAAATAAACATTTATTAGAGGCAAATAACCTGTTGATCAAAGGGAAATATTTCTTTGAATCAAAGAAACATTAATTTAAGACAAAAAATATACATTTCATACCAAACGAATGATTCATTGTTCGAAATGAATGTCGCATGAATTGGAATTAATATTTCTTTGAGGTGGGGAAATATGAATTGAAGGAAAGAAATATATTTTAAGGTCAAGCAAATATTTCATATGCTCAAAAAACTATTTCCCCACAGCAAATTTCTAAATATTTGAAGCACAAAAATATATCTCTTGATTCAAACAAATATTTCTTTGGCCTAGACAATACGCGAGTGCAATAAAGTTGTTAGTTCTTCAATTGTACCAGGTGTATACATATGAAACCGGTATTTTTTCAAGAAAAAAACACATTTATTTCAAGAGAATGATAACAAATATTTTATTCAAAGTATGCGCC
>NC_046658.1:20377173-20380677 GCF_010883055.1 Belonocnema kinseyi
GATGACAATACGCCAATTAGCACAAATGGTAAGTTCCGACAGTGCCTACAAGTGTGCCTACTGGCCGCTAAGTGGCAATACCGGTTTCATATGTATACACCTCGTAGTATACATATATTCCTAAATAAGCAACTGGATTCTTTTAACCTAAATTATAATTATCATTGTTATTAATATACATATTCAATTTAAACAAATCACATAATTTTAAATCTTGATGAACCTCGGACAAATTCGATGAAAAATCCACCCCCAACAGGAATTGAACTTGGGTCCATCGAGTGTAAAGTCCACAACGTTGACCACGACGCTAACGTGACATGGAAATTGTAAGGCGGAAAACCGTATTTAAACTTTGCCATAAATGCCAAAGAAATATTTCTTTGAATCAAAAACATGGAAATTGTAAGGCGGAAAACCGTATTTAAACTTTGCCATAAATGTCAAACAAATATTTCTTTGAATCAAAAACATGGATATTGAATTTAACAATATATTTCTTTAATCTAAAGAAGTATTCAATTGAAACAAATACCTCTTTCATTTAAATAAATGCTCCATTGCTATAAATGAATGAACCCTTTGTGACAAAAAAATATATACTGTAATTCAATTAATATTATTTTGAATTAAATTATTATTTCTTTGATTTAAATAAACCTAAATTCTTGTTTCAAGTATGGAAAAATGATTGATTCAAACGTGTCCCGAATCAGTTCAAAGAATCGACTTCTTTGAATCAAATATATATTTCTTTAAAAGACAAATCACATTTCAACGAATCTAGACCTTTGACTTTAGGAGACCATTTTCTGAAATGTAAGAAATATTTATTTCAATCAAGAAAATATAGCCAAAGAATTCATTTTTTTAGATCAACAAAAGATATATGCCTGGTTTAAAAAAAAATTACTTCTATTAAAGAATATTTTCTTGATGCTAAGAATTAGGATTTAAGTAAATTCATTTACTTGGTGCTAAGAATTATTTTTTTCAGTTAGAAAACTTAACTGAACAGTGAAATATTTATAAATATTAAGCAATTGTTCTTCTTCTTTAGACATTTTCAAATTTGAGACTAAAACAATATTTTAAATTCTAACAAAAGCCTTTCATTAAGTATATATATTTATTTTGAATTTATTTTTAATTGAAAATGGGTTATAGAGTTTTAATCGCGAGTTTCCATTTGTTTCACTTCTAAGACTTTCCAAATGAAACAGTTTAATTTTTAACGTTAAAATGGGAAAATTCTTCAACTTTAAACAAATTCCTAATTGTGTTGTGAAATCAATTATGATTCAATTGTGAATCCTTGGTGTCCACTTTAATTAAAAAAAATCATAATTTATATTCGCAGTTGATAAACTAAAAACGATTTCTATCTACAATTATAAATTTGAAACGCTTATAATTTTTTATTTTTTAAGTCTTCAAAACTGCATTCTAAAATTTGAAATGAAAAATTTACGCTTAAATATTAAATTATTTAATACGTACTGTAAACTGAATGATATAATAGGAAAAAAAAGCAATTTAAGGAATTTAAAAAAAAAACTGTTAAAATCAAACTTGGACCAATTTCTTTTCTAAAAATTCATAAATTTCCCGGTCCAAAAATTAATTCACTGCCATTTGCTTATTTTTTCCAGCCTTACAAAATTCCCGGTCAATTCCCATTCTAGCGCCAACCTGTTTCAAGTAAAAATTAATAAGCTATTTATAAAATAATTTATAAAAAGGGCTTATAATTTTTGCCCAAAGAAGATAATTTCCAAATAGTTAAAGTTGTACTACTGGACCTTGCTTTCAACCGGAAATGTATTTATTTTTTGTATTTACCTTCGCAAGGATGAGTGTTGCGAAAATTGAAAAACTAAACTTTACCAAAAAATGCGGTTGCATTTGAAGTTTAGCTTTGAACCTTAAAGAGAAATTGTAATTTCGTGCTTATCCAATTTGAAACTAGAAATTTTTGCAGTTCATAATAATTTTGATATTGCATTTATATTTTGACACAATCTAAATTAAATTTTGGCATTTGGACAATCTTTTTTAAATTAACACCAAAACATTGACAAATATATTTTTAATGAGTTAAAAAATTGAGAAATAACCAAGGGCAAAATAAAGAAAACAAACATGCATTAAAGGGATTGCGAGGTTGCCTTGTTTATCTTCTTTCCTGCCTTATTATGTATTCTTTATGTATGTATTCTCCTTATGTGTGCGTATCGCATGTCACGAAGAAAATGTTCAGATTTCCGAAATGTTGCGACATTAGTAACATTAATAACACAGAAAATTGTTAATAGCATTTAGATTAATAACACATTTATTAGCTCTTTTTCGGTAAACAATTTTTATCTATTTATTTTTTTCATTGCTTATGTCGTTTGTCTGATTTTTCATTATTTTTGGTGCATTCAAAATTTGAATTTTCGATTATTCAAAACAATTTGAAAAGTTGTTATGATAATCTTGTAGGGCTTTCAAAAAGCAACGTTTTTCTTCTCTCGAATTTTTTTCAAATCTCGCGTTGCTTAGTTTACAATTTTCATGTTGGTATTTTTTTTTTATTTGTTGAAAATGCTATAATTCTGGTAATATTCTTTTTATCAAAAAATTCTATGAGGTAAATTGTTCGAATTTCCAATTATTACGAATACCCGTACATGAAATTATTAAATCTTGAAAAAAATTGTTTCAGAAATTTTGAAAATTCTGTAACTTTTT
Source organism: Belonocnema kinseyi (assembly GCF_010883055.1). Lineage (NCBI taxonomy): Eukaryota > Metazoa > Arthropoda > Insecta > Hymenoptera > Cynipidae > Belonocnema > Belonocnema kinseyi. The sequence continues at coordinate 20,379,910 of NC_046658.1, forward strand.
GAATTTTCACCAAAAATAGCCAATGAACTTGATCTTTAGTTTCTGAAACTTGAAGAGTATACTAAAGGCCAATCTAATAGATTATTTTTTCAAAAGTTATTATACTCGCAAACAAACATGCATACAGAAAGGCAGAAACACTCGTAAAAACCTGTATTTCGTGTCCAGCCGTAAAATTTTACACAAATATAATGCCTTTTTTAATGAAAATGTAAAAAATATCTGTACTCTGAGTACTGCCGTGATTTGAAATGTTGAAGATTTGGAATTTCAAATTATTTAATTTTCAAGATTTATATCTTAAAGGTATAATATGAAATTTTTTGGAAAAGTTCAATTTTAAAGACTTGCAATGTAAAATTCTTGAATTTTAACGTTCCGCAATTTAAAACTCTTTAATTTAGAATATTTACAATCAGAAACTGTTGAATTTTGAAAGATGTATAAATAAAATAAATAACAATTAAATTAATTAATTAATTTAAATATAAAAAAAATTTAATTAAAATTGATTAAATAACAAAATAAAATAAAAATTTATATAAATTGTCATGATTTTGAAGATTAAAAGTCAAGAATTCTCAATTATAAATCTTCCTAATTCATGAAATTTGACATGCATATCATGAAAATTAGTGAATTTTCAATTTGGAAGTATTGAGTTAAAAATTTTGATTAATTTGGGGCCCAAAAAAATCACATTTGAGAAATTTCAACGGACATGTTCACCAAATCGTTCTCTTAGGCAAATAAATTCACCCATGTTTT
>NC_046658.1:20380777-20383266 GCF_010883055.1 Belonocnema kinseyi
AACCTCATTATCTTTGTCTTTTCTACATTTACATTCAGCTTTTTTCCATCTAAGTATTTCTCTAATCCTGTAATTAATCCCGCCATCCCTTCTTCATCCTCTACCATCAACACTATGTCGTCTGCGTATGCCAGTGTATTTATCTTTTCCTTCCCTATCCTAACTCCTCCGCAACCCTTTCTCCTCATTTCTTCTTCCAAGTCTGATATTAATAAATTAAATAAAAGTGGGCTCAGAGGACACCCTTGTCTCACACCTCTCACCAACCAGAAACTATCTCCTACTTGCTCTCCTACTTTTAACCTGCTTCTTGACTCTCTAAAAATTTCTGATACTCTCTTTATTAATCCGTCTCTTATCCTTTTTTTTATCATAACTTCTTCTACTTCTCCTGGATTTAATGAGTCAAACGTCGCCTTTAAGTCCACGCACATTGCTATCATTGCCCCTTTTTCCCTTTTAATTCTCTTATTTACTAGATAGTTCAGAACATATATGTTGTCCATTACCCCCATTCCTTTTCTAAATCCTGTCTGATTCGGTGACTCGATCTTTTTTTCTTCAACTTCTATCTTCAGTCTCTCCGACAAAATAGTTACATATACTTTATACAGTGTTGGCATCAACGTCACCCCCCTATAATCAAAATCAAATTTTCCCGCCTTCTATGCTTCCCTGCCTCTACCGTCGCTCTCTGTTACTTGTCTCGCCTTTCTTTGTCGCTACACAACCCTGCTACTACCACTCCGTCAACACAGTCTTCCCACCCTGTCACAAATCTCCAAACAAACTTTTCAGGATATATTAAAAGATTTTAACGGATTTTAAATATTTAAAGATGTTTCAAAAGATTCCAAGAAATTTTTCAATTGATTACAGTACTTCAAGATGATATTTTAAGAGATTTCATATATTTTAGGATATTTTAATAGATTTCAAGTAATTTTCAAATTATTTTAATAATTTAGTATGAGATTTTAAAGGATTTGAAATATTTCAAAGTATTTTTAAAATTTCAATGAATTTTCAAGAGCTTTAAAGATTTGAAGAGACTTTAAAAGATTTTTAAGGATTTTAAATATTTCAGAATGTTTTAAAACCTTTCAAGGAACTTTCAACTTATTTTTATAATTTAAAGGAATTTCAAAGAATTTTAAAAACTATAGCAGGGTTATTTAAAAATATTTCGAAGTACTTTAAAAATCTTCAAATATGTCAAGGTCTTTTAAAAGATTTGGAAGGTTTCGAAATATTTAAGAGTATTTTAATAGGTTCCAAATAATTTTCAATTTTTTACAGTAATTTAATGAGATTTAAAAGGATTTGATATATCTTAGGATACTTTAATAGATTCCAAGGCATTTTCAATTGATTAAAATAATTTAGTATGAGATTTAAAGGATTTGAAGTATTTTAGGGTATTTTTAAAATTGTAAGGAATTTTCAAGAGATATTTTAAAACATTCTAAGGAATTTTTAATTAATTTCAATCATTTAAATCGATTTCAAAGAATTTTAACGATTTTTTCATATTTTCTGGTCGAAAGTGGAACTACTTTGTTAAAAATATATTTTGGATGAAATCCAATTGTTTTAGTTGTAAGTTTAGCTGTTTCTTTTAAAAGTTAGCCAACTATTCATTAATATTAATATAATATTATAATAATAATATTAATAATAATAATAGAATCAAACCGAAGGGCCTATGACAAAGCCACCGAACGCGTCCTCGGATTGCGGATAGATGGTCCCTGTACCAAGGGTTTCTGCTGAATATGGTTACAAAAATAAATAGGTAGTCGCGAACAATTGTCCAGGGGTGGTCCCGAAGGAACTAACCCCCAAGCGGAGGTGTGAAAACCGTGCCGAAAGCTGAATGGCACCTGGGTGAGGTGTCTAGAACGGTGACTGGGATACCAGGCGACCTCTCAGAGTAAGCAGCCTTATCCTTGCATGCGGGGCTCTACAAGGTTGGATGAACCCCTTTCCCTAGCTTCTCGTAGGAACAACAATGACAACACCAAACATAGTTGTAGTAAGTGCGGTTCAAAACAACAAAACGCGCAGGGCTCCCGACAATTGGTCGGTCAACAATGCCGACCAATCTAGAGCTGGGGGAGCCAATGAAAATGGATTCAATGCGATGGATCGGCTTGATCTCGTGACCTTTGGGTGGACGGAGCGACTGAATCACGACTTATTAGACTGCTACGATGCGAGTGTGGCCCGTGAACGGGGTTACATGCCACTGCTGCATGCTCTGTGGTGCGAGAAACACCCGGAGCTATCGCACTTTTCGCAGCAACGTCTGCGAAACCATGCTGAACTACTGCGTAAAAGGGGCTATGTAAGCGGAACGCCTACTCTACCACAGCTATAACAAGCCAGCAACAAAGAAAGAGAGGCGACACTAAGACCAACCGCGGGCAGGCATCCAATAGATGAAGAGCGACGCTTTACGACCCGGAGAAACATCAACACCAAGGTTT
>NC_046658.1:20383366-20388363 GCF_010883055.1 Belonocnema kinseyi
TTTACAAGAAAGGTATATAAGGTGGACACTAGGGGCAGACTGGAGGACGCCAGGATATATGGTGAGAGAAGAAGCGCAAAGGGATAAGTTAAGTATCAGAGCAGGTAAGAGGGCATGGAAATTTGAGACAAAGCTGAGGGAGGAAAAGGGAGGGGAGTTGACGAGAAAGTGTTTGATGGAGGTAGAAGAGAGGAGAGGGAGGGCGATCGAATTAACGAGGTGGGAAGAAGAAAGGAGGGAGTTCTTTAATGATAGAGAAATAGAAGACGGGACTGGAGTAAAATATGAAGAATTGGAAAAAAGGGAGAGGAAAAGACAATTAACAGAAAGATGGGGGGAGATTGAGGAATCAAAATACAATAAAAGTCTAGGGGAAGATGGATTAAGAGAAGAATGGATGAAGGAGTTGGAGGGTGCTAGAGGAGCGAATGAGGGAGAATGAAAGAATGCACGTGAAAAAGCTAAATGGTGGTATAAAAAAGTGAAAGAAAAAGGAAACGGAAGTCGCTTAGATTAGAAGCGTGAAAATTGTAAGTAATGGTAAAGTGAAAGTTAAGTAGACTAAGATGCGTGTGCGTTCTCATGCTCTCTCTCTCTCGCTTTCGTTCGCTCGCTCACTCACTTGCTAATAAGTCCTAAAGTGCGCTATCCGCGGAAATAGAAGTAAGGAACTAGATATAGAACTTTATGTAAATAGTTGTAAATAATTGTGTATATAGAAAGGATAAGATTGTAAAAATATATAGATTTTAACGGAAAGATTGTAAGGAATGGAAGTCATGTAAACCCTTAGGGGACACATTATGAATAAAGAAAAAGTACTTTGGAATTTTTTTAAATAGCCCTTCTAAATTTTTTGTATTCTTTGAAATTTCCTTAAATTATAAAAATCAGTTGATAATTCCTTGAAATTTTTTAAAGCTCTTGAAAATATCTTGAAATTTTAAATATACCCTGAAATATTTCAAATCCTTTAAAATCTCATATACTTTCAACAGCTTTGAACAACTTCAAGAGGTTCCACAAGATTTTTAAGGATTTTAAATATTTGAGGATGTTTTAAAAGATGTCAAGGAATTGTCAAATTATCTTTATTATTTAAAGAAATTTCAAGGAATTTCAACAACTTTATCAGGGTTATTTTTAAAAAATCTAAAGTACTTTAGAAATCTTTAAAAGATGTCAAGGTCTTTCAAAATATTTTGAAGAATTTAAAAAATTTGAGAGAATTTTAAAAGTTTACAAGGAATTTTCAATTGATTACAGTACTTTAATATGGTATTTTGAAGGATTTGATATATATTTTAGGATATTTGAATAGATTTCAAGTAATTTTCAATTGATTTAAATAATTTAGTATGAGATTTTAAAGGATTTGAAATATTACAGAGTATTTTAACAATTTTAAGTTATTTTCAAGAGCTTTAAAAAATTCAAAAGATTAAAAAGATTTAATAAAAGATTTAATAGATTCCAAGGCATTTTCAATTGATTTAAATAATTTAGTATGAGGTTATAAAGGATTTGGAGTATTTTGGGTATTTTTAAAATTGTAAGGAATTTTGCAGAGATATTTTAAAACGTTCTAAGGAATTTTCAATTAATTTTAATAATTTAAAGCGATTTCAAAGAATTTTAACAATTTTTTTCATATTTTCTGGTAGAAAGTGGAAATACTTTGTTAAAAATATAGTTTTTTGTTTTTTGTCATTATGCTTTCGTTTAAAAATTAAATTTTTTAACGACAAATTTAACCATTCTATGTTTCATTGAAAAGTAATCTTTTTTAGTTGAAAATTTTTTTATTCTATTGAATACTCGTCTTTCTTGGTAGAAAATTAATCTTTCTCGTCGAAAAATTAACTATGATTGAATATTAATTTTTTGTACACAAAATTAGTCTTGATGAAAAATAATTTTTTTTTAAATGGGGATCGAAATATAAATAGAGGACCGCCGAAGTCTTCCGAAGCTTTCAGATCGACAATCATGGTACAGCAGAAAACCGAAGTCGAATCGTGCATTTTCGACTTACACAAGAACTCCCAGTGGTAATCATGCATCTTCTGTTTTGCGGCTCCCAAACGGTAGGTATCGCGGGGGTAAATTTCATCCACGATCTGGCAGCACTGGTGCAATGAGACGCTCCTGTTCTGGTGCATGGACTGGAGGCCTAATGAGGGAGTTTACAACTCACCAGAGTGCGCGATCTGTTCGGGTCCGAGTTCTGCGAAAATTTAAATTTGATTCATCAAGAGCACCTTCTTTTTATACCCATTATTAACGAAGGTTTATACTTCATTCGTAAGTAGATATAAAGGGTCAGTTATTCAGTTAGAAAATAAAAAAATTTAATATTTCAAGTACGGTCAGTTTTTCTAGCATATCAACTTTTTGGTTGAAGATTAATGTTTTTGTTGGCTAGATAAGTTTTTGGAATTAAGGTCATTGAATAAAAAGAACAAATCTTGATCGTCAAAATTAGAATTCGATCAGTTACAAGTTACTAGTTTGTTAAACAAACTATTACTATGCAAAACAAATTTTATAGTGAACCTTTTTTGGTTTAATCTTGTAAATCCATCATTGCTGGTTCATATTGATCCTTTTTTTGTTAATATTAGTGTTGTTCATAACTTTAATATAGCATAAAGAAATTAAACTAACTTCATTTTAATAAAACAAATTAAGGACAAGGCAAACGATGGATAACAAGTTTCACTCCAGAATTGGAGAACAATATTTTATTTCCTTCTTTCAGCTACCCAGATATTTAATAAAACGTTTTCAGGCTTGAAAAGGAACCACGTCGGGTTCGAAACGTTGCCATTTCTAATTTTGACGATCAAGATTTGTTCTTTTTATTCAATGACCTCAATTCCGAAAACTTATCTAACCAACAATTTAAGAGGTCGAAACAAAACAAAATGATTCATGTTTTTGGTTCTAAACTCATTAAGGTTGAAAATTTTACAAATTTTAAGAATTTGTTTTCCTATTTTTCAAAATTGATGTTTTTAGTTGAAAAATTGAATTATGTGTTTGAAAACTGGTTTTTTTGTTAGAAAATTATTTTTCTTCTTTGCAAATTTATTTATTTTGGTTAAAAATTTATTTTATTGTTTAACAATTACTCTTTTTTGGTTAAAAGTTGTACTGCTTTCTTGAAAAGTAATATTTGTTGTCGAATATTCATTACTTTGGTTGAAAATTCAACTATTCTATTGAAAAATTGGCTTTCATTGTTTGAAAATTTTTATTAATTTCTATCATCGCAACTTCTATATATTGATGGAAGTTCAATTTTTATATTTCAAAATTTCACTATTCTATTTTCGTTTGAACATCAATTTTGTTAAAAATTATTTTTTTTTAGTAGAAAATTTACCTTTTATAGTTAGCACTTTAAATATTAAGTTTAAAATTTATGTATTTTATTGAAAATTTGCCTTTCTAGCAGAAACGGAATCTTCTTGTTTGAAAACTCATTATTTTCGTTGAAAATTCTACTACTTGGTAGAAAAAATAGAGAATATTTTCGAAAAACATACCTTCATTTTTTTCAGCAGATAATAATGTCTTGTTTGTAAAATTCAGAACTACGTGAGAAAAAGTGACCAATAACTTGAATATTAATTTTTATCTCTTTAAATTGAATGACTCAATCTTTTACTTTATTTCACAAATTAACTTTAAAATTTTATTAATAATTTATATAACAAAAGCTATTATTGGTTTATTAAATTCGAATTTTCGCAGAACTCAGACTTTAGCACGTCGCGCACTATATAGTGAGTGGTAAAATTCTCCATTGTAGAGTTTACCGCTCGTTACGAGACGTCACCGTATTTACATAAACTGCTGCGTAATTGGAACTTAAATTAAAGCAAAGCTTTTGAAACAGAATTATAAGAAGTGATTCTAACAAATACATTTATTGCTATATTATATATGTAGATCTATATTCTAATTGGAAACGAGTCAGACGGCCCTCACTATTTACGTTTCTGTCCCCCCGAAATCTGTCCAAGGCCATTTGAAGGTAACCCCCGATATTTGACTGAAAGCGAGAGTTTGGTGTTTTGTAAAGAGCAAATAACTCTTTGCGGAGTGAAGAAGCTTCTTCTATTCATAAATAAATATTTAAAATATTTATTTATGTATATATATATATATATACAGTAAAGACGTTTATTATGTAGTCATGGGGAATATAATGATATAACTTTAGCATATATTGCAACACAGCGTGCATCTGTGTAATTCAAAAAAGTAGTAAATAGGCGATTTTAATTCAGTTTTTAAATCCCCCGCGCTCGAGGTCTTGCGCTGCTTAGCCAAACGCTTCGAGCGTCAGATGACGTAAGCAAAAGACGTACAACCTAATTCTGAAAGAAGGTTATGTTCCCCAGGATTCACCAAGCATTCTAAATAAATAATGAGGTACGAATTAAAAACAATGTAACACAATATTAGAATGTGTTTACCATAATTCTCGGGACGTGGTTTCTTTCGACAATTTTTTGTAATACGGTGCATACCCAAAGACCGAGTGGTGACACTCTTGAAAAATCCGTTATATGACCATGGCACTTTTTAATTCTGAAGCGTACTCACGCACCGTTACATTAGTGAAAACCAGCTCCAATTTTTAAGAAAGTACTTAATGCACGTCCCGAATGTATTTGTGAACAATTTTAATGTTGTGTTACATTTTTTTAAAATTCGTAACTAATTATTTATTTGAAATGCGCGGTGAATCCTGGGGAACATAACCTTTTTGTCAGAATTAGGTTATACTTATATTTGAGCACGTCTTCTGAGTCTCAAAGCGTTTGACCAATCAGCGCAAGATCTCGACCGCGGGAGATTTGGAAACCGAATTAAAATCGCCTATACAGTACTTTTTTGCATTACCCAAATGCAAGACGGGTTGCATTGTATGCTAGAGTTTATATAATTATATTCCCTATGACTACATAGTAAACGTCCTTACT
>NC_046658.1:20388463-20391069 GCF_010883055.1 Belonocnema kinseyi
AAAATACTTTTTTACCGAAATCTACGGAAAGATAAATTGATTTATAATCACTTTTATTTTATTGATATTAAAACTGTAGTTTCGAATATAATTTATTTTCGAGAGAAGCCCGCCAAATTGAAAAGTATATCAATCAGCATTAAATAAACAAAAGTGCAAATATTGCATTATTTTTTGAGTGTTTTGGTAGAAAAAAAAACACTTTTTTACCGAAATCTACGGAAAGATGAATTGATTAATAATCACTTTTATTTTATTGATATTAAAACTGTAGTTTCGAATATAATTTAATTTCGAGAGAAGCCCGCCAAATAGAAAAGTATATCAATCAACAGTAAATAAACAAAAGTGCAAATTTTTCATTATTTTTCTAGTATTTGGGTAGAAAAAAAAAATTTTTTTTACCGAAATCTACCAAGAGATAAATTGCTCAATAATCACTTTTATTTTATTTAAATACTAAAAGTGTAATTTCGGATATAATTTGATTTCGAAAGAAGCCCGCCTTATCAATATATGTAGCTTTAAACATTAAATGATCGAAATTTCAATTTTTGTATTATTTTTCAAGAGGTTTGGCAGAAAGAAAACCTTTCTGAAAGAATCTCACATTATTTGATCTGGAATAAATGGGGTCAGAAGCAAGGGCTTCGTCTCGATCTGAGGTATACGCAGGTATAAGTTCTCCAATGTTACCGACATTGCAGTTTTCGCAAGGATCGTCTCAAGTCAAGAATAGATCAGTAGTGACCACTGGCGGTAAAGCCGGGAACTAAAAAACCGGTTTTCCGCAGAATTTTTCCTGATTTATTTTACTTTGTTTTCAGCAAAACCTTGTTTAAATAAATGAATAATTTAATCTTTTTTATTGATATTATGTTTATTAGTACTTTCCGCATGGCAGGCTTCTCCCATTTTTAACATCCAAAATTTTCGGAATTCGATAATCTCAGATTTTGCTAATAAAAATTTTTAAAAATGAAAAAAATTAATTTTGAAGAGAAGCCCGCAATAGATTTCGATATACTTTTAACAGTGCAAAAAACAAAATTTGAATTAATGCATTATTTTGCGAGTGGTTTTGCTGAAACTATTTGGAGGAAGTAACCGTTTCACCTTAAGAGCCCGATTTTTGGCGGCTTCATCGGCCTCTCGATTTCTTCGATCCTCTTCTAGCATTTTTTGTGTCTGTTTCTCCAGCTCTTCCAGCTTGCTGTTTATTAAGAGCCACCCACGGTCCGAGCTGCTCTCAGGGAGAGCCGGTGGTAAAATTGGGTCTTCTTCCATTTTCTCTGGGGTTAGATTTCTGATTGTTGAGTTTAAATTTTCTTGATTGCTATCCTCGTCGATATGCAATCGCCTTGTGAGTCTGGCTGATCGGGTGCTTGAAAGACTCATGTTTTCTCGTGTTGTGGGCAAATTTTCCGGAATTGCTACTTTTAACTGTACTTCTTTGTACTTCTTTGTACTTCACTACACTGCAAATTTCACCTTACACTCTTCTTTTTTAAATTCTTTGTTTTGAAAGTTTTCAATTTTTCACACGCGTATTCTAAATCGTATTTTAAAGTTATTAAATTTTTTTTTAGTCTTTCAATTGCACTTTTATTTAAAGTTTACTCAAACCAAGATTTTGTAACAGTGTATCTCTTATTGAATTCGTAGTTAAAAATTTCACTTAATAGCACTATTCTTTGTTTTATATTTCTACGGGCGACGTATCTGCCCGTGAAGGCGAATTGAGATTCACTTTCAAATGTGAAATGCTGATTTAATTCGTCAACGATCGTATAATTTTCGCGAAAAAAGATTTTTGTTTCGGTTACTACCGTTATTCTTCCTTCACATTCACTAATGATCGTATATTCTTCGTAGGTAACGCCATTAGAAACACTTTTGCTTCTCTTTCTTTTCATATTTGTTTTTACACAATACGATACCTGTCGAGCTTTTCCATGCTCTTTTCTTCCGAGTCAATTTTGATTTTCGCTAACATGCGATATAATTCAGTCATACCTTGAGAAATGTTCTTTAGGCTCGTAGGGGGCTGTAAATACACTTTTTTAAAGTTCTTATCCCCGTTGAAGAACGACGCGATCAATTTTTGTTGGTCCATTTCGGACAATCTTTTTTTTTAACTTTTAACAATTCAGTTTAGGATTATTTAAAACCTTACGCCTTTTTTAAAAACTCTCGTGCCCCACGTTGAGCGCCAATTGTAACCTTTGGATGCTGTCAATATAGCAAGCAAAGGGGTGAGTGCTTTAAGTTCACACTAAGGCTATCTAAAAGAGGGAGATCTCCCCTGATGACTCTTATATGTGAAATAAATTTGTAATGAGAGGGTTGCACGGAGTAAAGACAGGAGATTTTAAGTAAAATGTTGATTTATTCAAAATCCCTATTCTAAATTACACAATCTTTTATTTGCCCTGACTAAGAAATTTTATTCTTTTTGGTAACGAAGGGTAATTGCCCTAAAAACACGATCCTACAACGACGTCTTTAGTATCCAACCTTTTATTGAGGACTCGATATAATTCTAATAATCTTATATTTTAAAAACTCAAAAATAAGAAGCTATCTGAGCTATTCGTTCATTCGTT
>NC_046658.1:20391169-20396482 GCF_010883055.1 Belonocnema kinseyi
CTAGCGTCCAGTGTCTCACTTGGGTTCCAGTATTGTGAAAAAATTTGAGGGTGGGGCCCCTGCTGCTCCCCAGAAAGTGCATAAAAAGTTTGGGAATCGCTGGAATAGAGCAGCGATTCCCAAACTAGTGCCGCCGGCCGATGAGGCTGCCACCGGCAGGGGGATGCCACCCCGGGCCGGGCAGCTAGACAGGCTCCGAGACAGGCTCCCTGCTGCAAGCAGAATGCAAGCAGAAGGCTACTTTCCTCGACTTTCGTGTACCTACTACGAATGACCCTTTCATTGTTATGAACTTGCAATAATTAAAGTTATAAAGACTTAGCTCAATTAAATTTTAATTGGCTGATTGAATTTCATGATATAATTTAAAGAAGATGGAAACAAAGTTTTTGAAAATCGGTTAATATCCGAACTAATAAATGAAATATTTACAAATATTGTGAATGCAACAAAAGTGCGAGAACTCTTGAAGTTATTATCCGATCTTCTTCTACCTTTTTTTAACGTTTATTTGATAATCTAACAAATCTAACGGAACTTATTAAAATTCTATTGGTTAGTATTTAACCAACTTTTCATTTTTCTCAACCGGCTCTAATTCTCTAACAACGAAAAGGTCAGCGAAGCAAGCAACTGAGCACGAATGACTAGCGTCCAGTGTCTCACTTGGGTTCCAGTATTGTGAAAAAATTTGAGGGTGGGGCCCCTGCCGCTCCCCAGAAAGTGCATAAAAAGTTTGGGAATCGCTGGAATAGAGTGACGGTACAATACTCAAATTACAATACTTCGGTACAATACTTAAATTCACCATTACGCTAGGGCACAAAGCCCACTTCCTATTTACTGTATCTTCTTGAACAGTGAAAATGTTTTATCATTTTGATTTTTCGGCAAAACCTTTTTTTAAAACAGGGGATTTTGCGATAAAATTTTCTTTTTCATTATAAAACATTTGGAACAGCACGGAAAACAATTTTATTGTGAAAGAAAGATGATTACATTTTTTTCTTTAATGTGAAGAAATTTCAGATTCGACATTTTCAACTTCTTCCAAATAATGGTGGAGGATTTAACTCAATCCAGGAAATATATTTTTGTTCAAATTGAAAAAATTCCAAACTTCAGGTTCGACATAATCAATTTTTCTCGTAAATTGCACACATAGCTCAATAAAAAACTTCAATTCTGTAGCACAGTATTAAACAATTCCAAATTAGTTAAAACCTTTTTTGTTGAATTATTAATTCTTTATTATTGTTTCCCGAGCATAAACTGTATATATATATATATATATATATATATATAAACAAAATAATTTAGAAATATTTAAGTTGCATTTCTGGTCTCCAAAACCAGCACGCTTATAAAACAATGTAAAATGCCGTCTTTTTGCTCAAACTGCGTAACTCTTTTATGAGGGTCTCAGAAAAATGGGGGCTGCGTCTTATTGAACAGTTATATAAAAGAATTGAAGAAACCCATGAGGTATCATCCCAATGGGAAATTGACTACTGGCGCAGTATTGCGCCAGCACTAGCAGCGCCAGCGAAATACTTACCGCCAGTACACTGAGAAAACAGTACTCTTGAATGAAAAATGTCGGTGCTTTTGAATTCCGCATTATTAATACAATAGTTTATGTCAATAGTCCAATAAATTTTGCTTTGAGTGAAGCAATTAGAGTTTTTTTTTAATACAGTACTATAGAATAAAATATTGACAATTATATGAAGCTCAAGCATATAAAGTTGAGAAAAATAAATGCACATTTATTTAAGAAAATTTTGTATTTAAAGTGTTAAATATACTTTTTAATTACCAAAGTATCTTCTCAACTTTTAGAGAAAATTATTTCCGCGAAACAAAGATACTTTCGATTTGATAGTCCCTACTGTAGTTACAATGAATAGCGCTTTCGAATACATTTTTAGTCATCTGTATATTCTATTATCAGATCAATATATGTATTTCTTTCTTAGGTAAAAGATTTCAACATGAAGAAAAATGTTGTTGCATGAAACATAAATGCAAATGTTTTAAAAAATTGCGTAACTGTCTGTGAGGCATAGTAAAATTGAACCAAAAGTATTAAACCTCTCAAACTTATAAAATATTTTTTATGATTCTTAAGCTCGTACAAATGGGTGTAATGATTACATTTTCGAATTAAGGGGGTGACCCCGTGTGTCCGGTCGGAAAAATCGATTTTTTTTGTTGCCTAAATTTATTCCTACACATGTGTAGAATATGCTGGTGAAGTCATATTCTAATATTAGAAGTCATTGGAAAGTTACAGCTGTTACAACGACTAGGCTTACTTCTTTGCTTAAAGCGTTCTTGAACTTTTAAACGCGTTTTTCTCGAAACCAGTTTTTCGAATTGGCCGGCATGATATCTCAAAAACGGTTTAATTGACTGCTTTGAAATATGTAGGGTAGATTCAACACATGTGTACACGTCGCCTGAACTAGGATAATTGAAAAATTCCAAGTCATTTTTTTCGTAAGGAAATAATCGAAAAAAATCATGAAATTTCAACAAAAAAATTCCAAACCGCGTCAGTTACTTAATTTTTATTATTTTCAAAATATCCTAGTTCATTCGATGGCCACAGCTTTACAGTTTAAAATGCCGTTTGTTTTTTTTATTTCAAATATAGCGTTCGTCCTGAATCATACTGGCCATGGACACACTTTTTTTTGACATGGGTGTCTTCGGAGTGGCAATCGAAATCAAGATTTTAGGTTCAAACTTGCATAATTTACTGTTCAAATTTGAATAAATATAAACTGAAAAGTTCAAAGCTGTATATTGTTATCTTTCGTCAAAAAAAAAAAAAAAATACCAAAAAAAAGTTTTAAAAAAGGGGCGTCACACAAGTATAAAAAAAACACTGAAACATATTTCTAGCCGATGTGATTGTTAAATTAAAATTTTTGCCAATGTTTGAACTTGGCAATTAGTCAGCGGACGACCGAAAAATCCCAAAAAATAAAACTCCAGAAATGATAAAATTGCCTAAATATAAAAAACCCGAATTAGAAAATTCCTGAATAATAAAATTTACTACAGTTTATAATACAACGTCATTTGAAAATTCCATAAGAACAAAATCTCTGACCGAAAATTACCGAATTATAAAATGGGAGAACCAAAAAATTTCAGAATTTAAAGAATTACAAAAATTGTTTTGTTGAATTTTATTTATATTTTTTAATGGAATAAACAAATACTTTTATCACAGAATTTTCTTTTAAGTTTAAAACTGTATGAAATCATTTAAAAATTTTTAAATGAAAATAATCAAAAAGAACGCATTTCAGAATAAATAATTTTGTTAGAAAATTTGCACAGTCTTTAAATTAATTTCTTTCTACAATTTTTATAGAATTATAGTTTTTTTAAACTCAAGAAATAATTTTCGTATAGTTTAAACATTATTAAAAAATTTCTTCGATACAGATAATTGATCATTGTGTTTCTAATAAATAATACTTATTTTTCAAAAACAACAATTTTTTGATTTCTATAATTCAGGAATTTTATTATTCAAATTTTTTTAACGGGATTTTATTATTCGGGAATTTTACAGTGTCGGAAATTTTGTTTCTCGGGTATAAATTAAAATATTAAAAATATAGATAAACACTGAACATCTGAAGAAAATTTGCCAAAATTTTCATAAGCATTGCTAAATAATTTAATTTTGAAACAATGTATCTTTAAAGTTCTAGTTTTTATAAACAATTGGAGTAATAAAACAAAATAAAAACACAGTTTTTCATCAATAAAATATAGTAATTATGGTAGTTTTATTGATTATTTTTGAACTGAATATTAACATAAATTAATAGGCAGAAATCAAAAATACTAATAATTATTTAAGAATTAATTTAAAGAAGAATATTATTCATTTTATACAATCAATTATTGAATAAATAATTAGAGTAAATATTTAAGTAAAAACTTTAAATAAAAACGAATAATGTAAATAAGCTAGGTTTATTATACTATTTAACTTAAAATGATGCAAAATATAAAGTTTGCAGATGTTTTTTTTTTTTAATTATCTAACAATGTCTATTTTTAATGAGTAATTACTTTTTGCAATAATTAATTTAGTTACCATTTTTAATGTAGATTATTGTTATAGAAAAATTAACTGACATTCATTACTTTACTATTTAACTCTCATTCCTTGAAAGGATTTCTTATATCTACAAGTTTTTACTATAATTGAATTCTTTTTAGAATGTACATTAAAGTTATTATACCTTTTAATACTTCTATTTAAAAAAGAGAAAAGTTTTTAAAAATTACCGAGGTGCAAGCTTTTAAAATTTTCATTTCATGAGAAAAAATATACGTTTAAAATTTATTTATTATTGTTAATATATTTGTGGGTGATAATAGTCGTAAAAACATTTGAAACATAACGTTTTTTGACAACAAGGGTAATAAATTACGATAAATTACGATTATGCAAATAAATGAATCGAAAAGTGTGCATGATAGTTATTTCCCAATAATTTTACTATGTTGAGAGCCGATAGTGCAGTTCAAGTCTCAGTCTCAGGTGCGGCTGTAAAAGATTCGATGAATACTTATGCTTTCATAGAAATAGAGACGAAGCAAGATTTTAATTTTTAACCATGTTTGGCTACGAACATGAGCATTATAGTAAAACAGAAGTTATCCTAGGTTTGGTTTTACCAAAGTTCTTGAGAAATGCAAATTCCAAAGTTATTTCGGTCATATGTATTTAGAGTAAAAGCAGTTAGTTTTTCGAAAATTAAATTATGAATTGCGAAGTTGGCCTCTACTGTGTAAGAAAACAATTTAAACATTGACCAATAGACGATTTAAATTATAACAAGAGGACTTTGTCAAGCTCTTCGACTGGGGTTATTGCTAGAAAAATTGATCAGCAACCTTCATTTGAACAGTGCTATGAAACGAATGTTTCAGTTAAATGAGTAGCACGGGACTTCTATATCAATCTAAGAATCTATACCCGCCCCCCAACCCTTTCACTACCACGTACACTTCCTATTCTCCCTTTTCTCATATTAACTTCTTGATCCCCGACCTATATAAGAAGGTTAGAATCGAAGGATACACGCTTAAATCAAAATAAATTTAGTTTAATGCTATAATAATAATAAAATGTAGTAATTTATCTTATTATTAAACGTTTGGAAAATAAATAATAATAACACAGGCCCACAAAAAAAACAAAAGTGTCTGTGCAATTGATCAGACCTATATATTCTTATGTATTTTTCGACGCTGAATCCGAATTTGCAATAAAAA
>NC_046658.1:20396582-20403062 GCF_010883055.1 Belonocnema kinseyi
TTCTCGACAAATGACCGGCGTAAAGGATTTCTGACACGCTTTTGACCTCTTTCTGAAGATGTTTCTCTCTTCATCATCCAGCAGTAGTTTAATTCAACTATCGAAAATGCAGAGAGTATCTAATGATTGCAAAGTTCAAGTTCATCACGTTAGCAAATATCTAGTATCCAACATCTCGCTATCAAAGTTGCGAAGTATTAGCGAAAATTCTACAAACCCAATTGATTAACCCATTAAAACTCTAAGGCACTTCTTAAAAGAAGCTAAAAATATTATAATGGAGTTCATGAATATCGCTATACATAGGTTCTAAGTCTTACTTTATGATCAAGGGTCGAAAAAAGTTCTAGTTTTGTGATTCATGTAGTGGAAAACCTCCAGAACAGTATCCAAAACATCGATTTTTTGAAAAAAATATCAATTTATCACGTTTATTGTCCACTTACGCCGACTAGGAGTTGTTTTTTGAAAAAAATGATTAAAAATTCGTGATCAGCGATCTCAACAACCCCCAGTAAAGTATTTTCAATGTTTATAAATCGGTGTAAAATCGTAAAACTTGATTTTAATGTCATTTTAATCAAATTTGAAGCAAATTTTCACTTTTCGCGATTTTCTGCCTTTTCATCGCCGTATGGCGGGTTAAAATTTTTGTAAAAAAAAATCAAAACATGGTTTTCGATGTATTTTTTCCCGTAGAATTCGATTCTGAAGTCAAAAAAATAAAATTTTTCTTTATTTTTTTTTTATTTAAAAAAAACCATGAAAAAACCGTAAAAAATGAGGTTTTTCGATCAAACCCCATAAAAAAGTAGCTGGACCCTACTTTTTTATTGCAAATTCGTATTCAGCGTCGAAAAATACATAAGAATATATAGGTCTGGTCAATTGCACAGGCACTTTTGTTTTTTTTGTGGGCCTGTGTAATTCTTGACTTGATTGAATTCTTTACCTATATTATTGCAAAATTAAAAACAGAATTGAAAAAATAATGGTTAAAATATGAATATTTAATATTTAATAGAGTTGCACAGTAAAATTGAGGATAAATGAATTAATAATAAATAAATATCAAACTTATGTTACAATATTATCTCAAAATATTGGTAGAAAAATGTTTTCAAAAATTTAATTGAGATTATAGTTTTTTATTCTAATTCA
Source organism: Belonocnema kinseyi (assembly GCF_010883055.1). Lineage (NCBI taxonomy): Eukaryota > Metazoa > Arthropoda > Insecta > Hymenoptera > Cynipidae > Belonocnema > Belonocnema kinseyi. The sequence goes on from NC_046658.1 coordinate 20,397,744, forward strand.
TTTCTTTTTTGTTAATTATAAATTATTTGTACAGGTGGCACCATAAAGTAGCCCATCAACTTTAATTCTGATCTTTAGTAAATAAAATTTACACTCGTTGAGAATTTGAAACTCAATAGAAGAAATTATTTTTCGGTCATCTGCATTCAAGTTAATACCAGTTATCTCCTGTGTAAGGAGCTATTTGCATCCGCACCTTTTATGCTGAAACTCACCTTTGGAAAGAAATTCGGGAGACTGAAGAAGGTGTAGCATTCTTAGGATTAAGTACTCTCAGGTAGTGGAAATCATGAGGATTTGAAATAATTTCGAACCGACTATAATAAGTTCCTTGAAGGTACGAAACTATCGCCTCCGTTTAGGGTTTCAACTCCTTACCTACCTCAACCATAAACGGCCTGTTTTGAATTTGAGCCGTTACCACGCCTCTATTTCAACTCACTCCTGGATTCGTACCGGGTCCCTGCCTTTTTTCGGCGGTGCTCCCGACCAACACTGATGTCTCTCCTATCCCCTGCTCTTATCTCGACTCGCCCCTCAAATACCTTAAATTTCGGATTTTTTTACAATACCCTCAGATATTTCAAATCCTTTAAAATCCCATTAAATTGATAAAATTCATTAAAAATTTCTTTGTAATCTTTTAAAATAATATAAAATATTTAACATCATTTAAAATCTTTTGAAATTGTTGAAAGATCTTGGAAAATGCAAGGAATTTGAAAAAATACTTTTAAATATTTAAATTTCCTGTATTATTTTATCAATTGATCCTGATGATAAATTGAATAAACACTTTTTAAAATACAAAAAATCTATTGAATAAAGTAGAATTCTGTAAGCTCAAAGGAGTTAATTAAATTTAAGAGAATTTTTTTAAAGTGCCTAACGCTTATGGGCTGAAAATAGGCTACCATATAGGGACCAAATATTGAAAAAGGGTACTTTAGAGAGCTGAGCTGAATACAGGGTATTTTTTTATTTGTAATTACAATTTTTTGATTATAGCTTGTACCGTTGCTGACGAACGATCATCTGAAAAGGCCCTTAGGACGACTGTCTGAAAAGAAGTAATTCTACTCTATAATTCATATCTGCTTTTTAAGGCCATGTGACGAGAGGGTCACATGACCATACCTGGTCTTCAGTTTTTCTTTCCCAACTTACGTCTGAAAAAAATGAGGTATCGCTCTGAAAGTTTGGGAAATGAAAGAGAAGGTAATAAAGCCAACGTCTCTCCTTTGTTCCGATGGAAATTTTGAGAAAAATTTTTTTTTGAAGAAAATACCAGTGGAAGTTTTCTTTCCCAACTTACGTCGACACGAAATGAGATATCGTGTTAAAAATTTGGCACGATAAATAGAAGGCATGCAAGAATATGTATCTGGTCCTAAATAATTAGAATACTGAAAAAAGTTACTATTTTGGAGAAATACCGACCGTGCTGTCGTCAAACCCTGCAAGCAATTTGCAATGTTGTCAATGGGCTAGTTATTGAGGTTTATATTGATCAAAGTGGGGCAAAACAACATAAATCGCTTACGAACATTATACACAAATAATCCAACAACTAATGTTTGCACTTTTGATGCAAATAAACAAATTGAAATCATTAAATTGCACGTGTCTGACATACATGTCAGCTGTTTCAGAGCAGCACCAGCACAGCGAGTAGACAATTTCGAACTTCTACGGGTCTGTGGGTAAAACAGATTCCATGATTGCCGACAGAGAAAGTGAGAGGTCAAACCTTTGCTGTAAAGACTGAATGCGTCGGTCGATAATAATTATTTTCATAAATAAACTTTTTTCTTCCACCAGCTCTTTGCAAGGCCTCAAACGATCCTTTAATATTTATGAACATTTCTCAAAACAAATTTACGCGTTATTCAAACTTTTATTTTTCGATATGGATGAAAAAATGTTGATCTTAGGACTGACTTGATCAGCTGTTATACTCATCACATGGACTTAAGAGGAATAAATGAATACTTTCAGCAAATTCGTTGATAATGAAAAAAACATTTATTTAACTTTTATTCTTTTTTTTGCTATTAATTAATTTTTTCAATTCGAAGAAACATTTTTTTCGCTGTTTCTCTGGAATTTTGTTCCAATTGTCTCTCAGAACCAGCAAATATTCATTAGATGTGCTCTGATTTGTCCCTCCCAGTGGCCCAGTTTGATCTTCTGCTTCTTCCTCTTCCTCCTCGATCGGAAAATGCAGGAATATATCATCTAAAAGAACACACATATTTTCAATAAGAATAATTATTACTCTTATTGAAAAAAGAACTAAAGGGAGCGTTCGCATATGATTTCACGCTTTATTTCAAGATCCCGCCCCCCTCCCGTACCCCCTGTCACGCTCAGTCACGAATTAACGACTGACATCGTAAGTGAACGCTCTCAAAATAATAATTCACATTTGAAAAATAGTTATACAAAAATCTACTCAGATAACATAAGAAATTCGGTGAAGTTTTCCTGAAACTAGCAGTGCAAAGTTCAGAATATTGCATTGAAAGATTAAGGCAAGGCTCGTTCAACCAAGAGAATGTCCGTTTGTCAAATAATACTGCACGGCAATGTTCAGAACATTTTGGACAATTTATTTAACTTAATTCGATAACCAGTAGTTTTCTATGGCACTTATGGGTGTGCACAGAAGTTTTTTTGGTCCTCCAGGAACACCTAGGGACACACATATCATGATTGTGTACCATATTAAAAAAAAATGAAATTATAAAAAATTCAAATTTTTGTTCGGTTCTAATTTTTTACGTCAGTATAGAAAATAGTCATGCTATGTATGTTCCGCCGTATTCTACGAGGTCCAAAAAGGTTTTTATAATATATATTTTTTTAATCGTACCGTCTTCATTTTCCGAATCTGACGCGGATTGGGCTTCATCCGAAGAGTAATCCACTTCAGATGAAATTTTGTTCACCTCCTGTGGTAACTTAAAGTTACTGCTGGTTCTAAAGTAGGTCACAAATATTAATTTGAATTTTTTTCAAGTTTTTTCTTCAACTGATTTTTGGAAAATGAAGTTTTAATTTATTACATTCTCATCAAGAGAAGGTATTAGATTTGTGTAAAATTTGACCCCCCCCCCTACCGTTTTTGTCAAATGTCCACGTTTTGAGACCCCCTGAATCGGAAAAACAGGTTTTTACGAATGTGTCTGTCTAGCTGTGTGTGTGTGTCTGTAGATTTTTAGTTTGTCAGCACGATAACTTTTGAAAGAATTGACAGATTGAATTGGCCTTTGGTATACTCTTTTAGTATCCTAAAATAAAGGTCCACTTCTTTAGCCAGCCATTTTGGGTAATAATTCAAAAAGTGAGCGTATTTTGAAAATTGTTGAGACTACTTTTTTCAAAATTCAAAAATTGTCTGCACGGACGTTCATAGTATTCAATCAGGCGAACAATTTATCCTTTAGACTTTTTTTATAAAACCAAAATTTACCACAGTTATAGCATTTACAAAATTTCAAAATACACACGAAAATCAACATTTTGAGCCAAATAACGCATGATATGAAAAAATGTCACGAGAAGAAAAATGTTTCTTTTTCAATGCCCTACAAGATTGTTTAAACACCTTTTTGATTTTTTCAAAAAAATTAAAATTTCAAATTTTGACAGAATAAAAAAGAATGAAAAATAAAAAAATTACATTTTGCGGTTAAAATGTGAAAAATGGATCAGAAGTCGAATAAACAAAAATTGTGCATTTCAAAAAGATCTACAAATTTGTTATAGATAAATTTTCGATAGCATCTGTATTTTGTGTTTTAATCGTGAAACACGACATTGACAATAAAAAATCAGCTCGCTGCGTGGGCACATTCTCATCACAACTTATGTTTTTTAATTTTCCTATTCGTCTCGTGTGTGGGTTTTCAAAAAAATTACTTTTTTTTAATGTTCTTAATGCAATTTTTCACGATTCAAATAAAAAACAGAACTTTGGGAAGAAAAATGACTGGTTTGGTTCAGAATAACGTACAGCCCACAGATATTCACCAATTTCGAAAAAAAAAAATGGGAAAAAAAGCTAATAAGATATCTTAGAGAGTTTTCCAGTCTCATTTTTGAATTAGGTTTTTAATTTTTTTTATAGATTAACAAATATGAAGAAAGAATGGCCTTTTTTCTAGTTGACGTTCCTGGTGCTCGTCAAAAACAGGAGAATAGTTGAAAGCGCTTAAGTTGCATAAAATAGCATTAGTTAAGGATATTTCAATATTAGATAATATACAAAAAAAATTTGTTATCAACAAATTATTCGTTGAAAACATGTTTTCTACGATTTGCCATAAATACACATTTTTTCAAGTTATGTTGCAAGAAATTGGAACTAAAACAATATTATGTAAAAAAATTTCTTTTCTGATTATAATTGTTTATATTATAAACAAATTTAATGTACAAATGCAGTAATCAGGCATTTTTCGACAGAAATATTCGTTTTTTTTTCTATGTCATTTTTTCAATTCGGAAATTTATGATAATTTTACTAAAATTCATAATTTGTTGATTAATCTTATGATTTTGTAAACAAATCTAATAAAAAATGCATTATTTCGGCGCTTGTCGAGAGAAAAATCCGGTTTTTTCACTGGCAGTCTTTTCAGTTGGGAACTTCATGACAAATCAGCAAAATTCATAATTTTTGTATCAATTTTAAAATTTTTTTTTTAAAAAATTTAATAAACAAATGCATTATTAGGCCATCTATCGACGGAACAATTCTTTTTTGTTTCAATATCAGAATTTTAATTGTGATCTTCATAATAAATTCGGCAAAATTCATGATGAGTTGACACATTTGATGTTTTTTAAAAACAAAGTTAATAAGCATATGCATTATTCGGGCATCAGTGGACGGAAAAATTAGTTTTTTTTCGATTTCAGTCATTTTAATTGTGAAGTTCGTGATGATTTCAGCAAAATTCATAATGGATTGATGAATTTTATATATTTTTAAAAACAAATGTTTACATAACAATAAGAATTACCTTAATAATCAAAGTATTGGTCACCGTCTTCTACAACTGTACCCCATCTTTCTGGCAATGCATGGATTTCTTCCCAAAAGAACTGTTCATTTTTTTAGGCCAACCATTCATCGAGCCAAATTCTCACTTCTTCGTGAGACTAGAAATTTTTCTCTGAAAGTCTGTGCTGCATCGATCGGAATAAGTAGTACAGTCTGTCAAGTTAAAGCGTGGGTGGCTTTACTCGCAGTCGGTAAGGTGTATCGACATGATTTTGGTGTCAAAATATTAAGAAGAGCTCCTTCTTTCA
>NC_046658.1:20403162-20405909 GCF_010883055.1 Belonocnema kinseyi
AGAGGGAGCTCTTCTTAATATTTTGACACCAAAATCATGTCGATACACCTTACCGACTGCGAGTAAAGCCACCCACGCTTTAACTTGACAGACTGTAGTCCGATGGGTCCAAGTCCGGTGAATACGACGGGTGGGGTAGGATGTCCAATTTAATGTTTTCCAAATAGTTTTAGACTGGTTTCGCAACATGTGGCCGTTCATTGTCATGTTGAGAAATCACTTTCTCGTGTCTTTGCACGTATTCTGCTCGTTTCCCCCTTAATGCTTTGTTTAATTTAATTATTTGTTGTCGGTACCGTTCGCCAGTAATTGTTTCGCCAGGTTTAAGCAGTTTGTAATACACAACTCCCCTATTGTCCCACCAAATACACAGCAAAGCCTTCTTTCCATGTATATTGCGCACTGGTTGTGATGTTGAAGGCTGGCCTGGGTCTGCCTAGGATTTTCTTCGCTTTGGGTTGTCCAAATAGATCCACTTTTCATCACCTGTCACAATTCAATGCAAGAAACATTTTCTTCTCTGCCTGGCGAGCAGAATTTCACAAATGGGTTTTCTCCTTTCAATATCTCTGTCTTTCAATTGATATGGAACTCATTTCCCTACCTTCTGGACCTTTCCCAATGCGTGTAGACGTTCGTAAATGGTAGATTGGGCAACATTCAATGCATTTGCCATTTGCTTCAACGTTTGCCTTGAGTCTTCATCCAATAAAGCTTGCAAATCTTTATCTTCAAACTTTTTGGGCTGGCCTGGATGCCCCTTGTCTTCTATATCGAAGTCATCAGTTTTAAACCGTTGATACCATCGTTCACAAGTTTTTTGTGTTGTAAAATTTTCCCCGTAAGCTTCAACCAATTATCTAGAATTTTCAACAGCCGTTTTCTTCGAATGCAAGAACGTTATTAAACTTCTCCACAAAATGGCTTTTTCAGGTACGTAATTCGACGTTTTCAAAGCTTTCAAAAAGTATGTTCTTTGCACAATGACAATCCAGAAGAAACTGGCTTATTATTTGTGGGCTATACGTTTTTTTGAACCAAAAATGGAATGTTTCACCCACTGTAGGCTGGGTATGTGAGAATGTGATCATATGAACTCCCGTCTAACAGAACGCTGCTGAAGGTTGTTTGAAATTCTCAGCATAAAACACTAACCAGCTATGATTTTTGTTTGAAACTAACCGCCTCCCACCCCCGCCCCTAAACCCTCGTTTAAATTTTTTATCTATGCTCACTTGCGGTCGGTTAACTGCTTGCTTCACTGTAACAATTTGCAATTTGTAGTAATAAATAATGCAACAATATAATTTTTATACAATATTAAGATCTGCTTATCAAGATTTTATATCTCTGCTATTTTTTAATAAAACAAGTGGTTCAATATAAACTTATTTATTGTTATGGACGATTATGTTTGCCTATTTAGGAAGAGCATTATTCTTAGAAAGCCTTAGCATATTTGAATGCCTCTACCTCCAAATGATGTCCTTGGAAGATCGCGATCCGCCGCACTTATGTTCTTACGAAAAGTGTCACATGATAGTTCATTGTGGCACAAGTGCGGAAATGCAAAACTTAAGCGGGGCGACATGCTGTAAAAGTTTCAGAGTCGCAGGTGCATTCTTTAACCCTTAAAAGATGCCTCGCGCTAGCCTGCCGATGTTGCCTTTTTTTCAATATGTAAATTTTTAAACGCGTTTTTCGCGGTTTCATATTTTTCATAATTGTCCGGAGGATAAATCAAAAAGTATTTGACCGATTGAGTTCTCCTTCCCAGTGGGCAAAAAAATTAAGGATGTCGTAGAGACGCCTTTGGGATATCCCTAAGTCGTCTTTTATAACATGTCTTTTAGTCATTCTAGGGATGCTCTTAACGTCTAATGTCAGTACAAAACATGTTCCGAGAACTTCCATGTCTTTAAGACGTCCTTAGGTCATCTTTAGGGCAATGGACGTCTTGAAGACGTTCTTGGGATTTTCATAGATTTGTGCCGTCTGGGTTACGTACACATAGTTGACATGATTGTTTTCTGCGTGAAACTCTCTGAAATGAAAAAAAATGTTAAACAATTAATTTTTAAACAATTTCATGCAAATTTTTGGGTAAAAATAAAACTTTTTGTTTAAACGGACGTCATTTGGTCAAAAATCATTATTTCTTAACTTTTTATGGTACACACAGAAGCTATGAATATAAAATTCAAGAAACTTTTTTCTTTTTTAGTTTCAGACGAATTTATTCAAAAATGCCTTAATAAAACATAGCAGTTTTGAAAAGATTCGTTATATTCTTCATCCCTAAAAAATTCCAATATTTACCCTTATTTTTGAGGTGTTACATGGGTCGCCCCCCTTAATGGATGTCAGCTTTTCTGTACAAGTGTCACATACTACTTTTTATTAGAAATGTAGAAGAAGTCCTATTAGAATCAAGTACATGATGACCCTGATGACTCTTATTTGTGAAATAAATTTGTAATGAGAGGGTTGCACGGAGTAAAGGCAGGAGATTTTAAGTAAAATGTAGATTTATTCAAAATCCCTATTCTAAATTACACAATCTTTTATTTTCCCTGACTAAGACATTTTAATCTTTTTGGTAACGAAGGGTAATTGCCCCAAAAACACGATCCTACAACGACGTGTTTAGTATCCAACCTTTTATTGAGGACTCGATATAATTCTAATAATCTTATATTTTAAAAACTCAAAAATAAGAAGCTATCTGAGCTATTCGTTCATTCGTT
>NC_046658.1:20406009-20407121 GCF_010883055.1 Belonocnema kinseyi
TTAGTATCCAACCTTTTATTGAGGACTCGATATAATTCTAATAATCTTATATTTTAAAAACTCAAAAATAAGAAGCTATCTGAGCTATTCGTTCATTCGTTAAAACACAATATGAAGTTCTGAGTATTTGAACTCGTTTCCTAGTATTCGAGGGAATCTCTCATTTATTACAACAATACGCCTGTTTAAAATGGTCAATGACCTTATTGAACTAATCCTACTGATCTAGTGAAGGTTTATTATTACGGTAGCTAGCCTTAATGATAATTAGTCAATATTTGTACGTTTATTGAAAAAGGATTCTAAGCCCTATAATGGTTAATTAGTTTTATTGCAGTGAGGTGTCACCATAAGAGGGTGATGCACCTGACGCGCGGTAGCTGACCTGAGTCGAGGCGCCCTCGGACTCCAGGTGTTCCTATACTCCTACTAAGAGGGACAGAGAGCGAGCTCTCCTGAGAGAGAGAGTTATCTCAAGGCGACACTTTGGGTCGAAACGTAAGAATAGCCTCTACCGAAGGCTGACAAAATATTTAGGAAACTATTTCCTTTTACCTGGCACGTAGGCTTAGCCGTTTTCTGGACAGGTTTCGAGCGAATTTACACTCGTCCACTCCTGAACAGCTAAGGTAAGTGACAGGGTGAATAAAATTTCACCGCCCAACTTTTTGGCCCCGGGTACGAGAAATTTATTTCGCTCGTGACGTCTGGAGTCACAGTAAAATTTTACAATGTCAGTTGAGAATAGTTTTCAGGTTATAAGCCTCAAGCAATCGGCTTTAGAAATTTTATATTTTAAATTTTTAGGAGGTCTCTGCCTCAGAAAATAAATTTCGCGTTCGTAGTCTTGAAATAAAAATCTAATTTCGACGTACAACGTCGCAGAGAAACACTCGAAAAATAGCCACTTTACTGACAGGGTGCGAGCGAATTATTCACTCGTCCTCTCCTCAAGCACGCTATCGTTCCTAAGAAAAATAATGGAGATGGGATTTCTCCCAAGTCTATTAAAGATCAACTTAGAAGAGAGTGACCCTCTTCTAAGGATGTTTTCTGCGAGTTGCCCCGCAGAATTCAACTGACTTTTTAGCTTGTGCGGCCCTTTTTATAGG
>NC_046658.1:20407221-20412813 GCF_010883055.1 Belonocnema kinseyi
AGATCAACTTAGAAGAGAGTGACCCTCTTCTAAGGATGTTTTCTGCGAGTTGCCCCGCAGAATTCAACTGACTTTTTAGCTTGTGCGGCCCTTTTTATAGGATCTCGGTTCCTGGCTTGTGAGGTGTGTACCTCGGCGCGGAGGGTTCGTAGCCGGGTTTAGCTATTTTAATTTTAAATTCCTTGATGTTAAATTCGACCACATCTTCTTCGTTCTTTTCTAAATTGCATTGCACTGCAACTTCACAATGGGTGTCGGGAACTTCGAACTGTGTAAAAGCGTCTGGCATCTTTGGCGTAATACTCGTAACTGACCTCTCTCAAGTTAGCAAACTACTTTTTGATCTTATATGGCCCTTCGTAGAGTGAGAGAGAAATTTTGCCATTGTACCATTCGTCGTTTTAGATACATAACATGCTCTAGCAAGTATCCACTCCCCTGAGGAAAAGTTCACCCCTTTCTTGTTTTTGTTTAACCATCTCTTCGGCTTTCTTCCCCTCAACGCTTCATAGGGGGTAGTTTCGGTTGTGTCGTGGTGAGACTGATTTAGGATGGTTTCGATCTTTTCCAGTTGGTAGTACCACCCATGGTGTTGATCGGGTAGTAAGAGCGTCCGAAATAAACGAACTAATTCTCGATTCACTCTTTCTACCATATTAGCCTGAGGATGACGAATTGATGTTAAAATCATCCTCATGTTTCTCTCTTGTAGTGCTTTTCGCCACTTCTTGCTAGTGAATTATGTGCCTCTGTCAGAGAGCACTTTTTTCGGTGTTCCAATTTCTTCAGAGAACTCATCCAGCTTTCTGATTGCGGTTTCACTCGTGGCGCTTTTTATTGGGTATAATTTCGTGCATTTGGTAAAAGTATCGATCATAACTAACAGATACTCATACCCATATTTGGTCTTTGTCAGTGGTCCAAAAAAATCGATAGAAATGAGTTCTAATGGTTCTTGGGAGAGAACTGTCTCTAACAGGGCCTGTGTTGCCTGAGTTGAGACCTCGTTTCTTTGGCACGTGTCACACATCGCGACGAGTCCTCGTGTTAGTTTTGCCATTTTTGGACTAAAAAAGGATTCTTTCAGTAATATGTAGGTCTTTTGCGCCCCTGGATGTCCATATGAATCATGACATTCTTTAATGATCTCTTTCATGCTCTTTGGTGGTACGTAGATCCGATATTCCTGCCCATTGAAGTCATAGAGAACGTTATCAATTACTTCGAATCTTCCCTCTTTTTCCTTCTCATGTGTTGTCTCAGTTTTGAGTTTCCTACCATGTGGGTCTTCATTTTGTTCTTTCGGAATGTTTCGCATCTTGACTTCGATTTCTTGCGTCCAGGTGTAGTTTAAAACGCTGATAATTACTCTCGATTCCCCTCGGTTCTTTTTATAATCTCCTTCCTCCTTCAGTCGGCTTAAAACGTCAGCCATAACGTTCCGTGTATCTGGTAAATGCTAAATTTTTATTCGATAATCTTGTATTGCGAGAATCCACCTCGTCAATCGTGCATTTACGAATTTGCAGGTCTTTAAGAAGGTAAGTGCCAGATGGTCGGTTCTAATGATTATGTCAGCACCGTGGAGATACGTGCCGAATTTTTGTAGAGCCTATACAATCGCCAGTAATTCTTTTTCAGTTGTGAAATATGTGAGTTTTGGGCCCTTTAAAGTTCTGCTTGCAAGAGTAATTATTTCCTTCTCTTGTTGGTCGTTTAATTGGTATAGTACTGCGCCGAGAGCGTAGTCACTTGCATCAGACTCGAGATAGTAGCCTTTCGTCGCATCTGGAAAATACAGCATGATCGATTCGCTGAATAATTTCATTACTCTTTCGAAACTCTTTTCCGCTTCTTTGTTCCAATCCCACCTTGCTCCCTTTTTTATTAGTTTCAGGAGTGGTACGGTTTCAGCTGCGTGTTGTTCGCTGAATTTGGAATAAAAGTTTATTAGTCCCAAAAATCCTCGGAGTTGTTTGACATTCCTTGGTACAGAAAAGTCTTGGATGCTCTGAATCTTCTCAGGATCTGGTTTTATTCCCTCGGTTGTAAGAATAAAACCGAGAAATTTCGTTTCTTTTCGAAAGAAGTGAGATTTGGCGAGATTCAATGTAAGATTATTTTCATCGAGTCTCCCCAGAATCTCTCATAGCTATGGCCGCGGTATTGAAAGGCCGTGTATTGGCGCGAGTCTGGATGTAATGGCACCTGCCAGAAGCTGCTTGTCATGTCCAGATTCGTCAGAATATTCAATCCTTTACATTTCTGGAATAATACTTCCACCGACTCTGGACACTCCCAATCTTCGATCAGAATGTCATTTAATTTCCTCGCGTCTAGGTACAAACGAACTGATCCATCCTTTTTTATTACTGGGACAATAGGATTGATGTAGGGACTCTTGGAACGTTGTATAATTCCCATATTTATCATTATCTGTATTTCCTGATCTACTTTATCTCGATGTGCCATCGGAATTGGATAACTACGTCCTATGAACGGCTTTCCTTCGTTCACCTTAAGAATAGTTCACATAGTTCGTGAGCAGGTCTGGTTTTCGTCGGAATACGCGGCGATTCACCCAGAGAATTGTTCCTAGTTGCTTCCGTCCACTTTCTGTGAGATTCTCGCATTTTGCTAATTTTTCTTCTATGTCGTTCCATTCAATATGAAGTGGAAGAAACGTGTCGATTTCGGGGTTTCCTTGAGTGACAAGAAATGCTAGCTATACGACAGTACCTGGTAATTGTACGTCGCCATAAATTTGATTATTCAGGCCACAGCTTTGCATTCTATTGAGCCAGCTACAACTACACCTGATAAAGGAAGACATGGGTATTCATCAAAGCGTTCTTTGTTCTTATTTAAGAAATCTTTGGACATACAGGTCACCTTCGCCCCTGTGTCGATTAAAGCTTTGGTTAAGATTCCTGCAATTTGCATATTGGCTGTGTAACACTTAGAGCGGACTTTGGGCGTGGTTTTCTTGTCCTCTTCCATTAATTCCTCTCGAGTGTTTGTCAGCATGTTGGTACAGTAGGTAGTCGTAGGTGCCACGTCAATTTTTTCATTCGTTTCTATTGACGTGGCCCCTCCTCGTTTCCCGACCTGAGGGTTTCTTCTTCGTCCAGGTAGGTCATGGTCTCAGCCTCTTGGTTTGATTCGAGTTATAGATTTTGAACACGGTGGGAGGGTTGAGTAGTCGGCTGTCGCCACGAGTTGCCTTCCATTTGGCCCCTCTGCCCCCCTGGTGCGCCGCCCGTTCGTGTCCCTGCGTTGTTGCTGACTCGTAGTATGTTGGTGCGGTTGGCTGCTGCCACCTGCTCGTGCATATCCATTGTTTATGTTTTGAGCTCTCCATGTGTTTGGCTGTTGGTAGCCATTTTCTCGCAGCGGGGTGTTTCTGCCTCTCCATTCTCGCCCCTCTGGTTGGCCGGTATTGGTGCTTCCTATTTTGTCGAATTCTTCGAGCAGGTCAATCAACTGCTCGCATTGTGTGATGCCTCTTCCCACTATCGCATATTTTATTTCGTCACTAAAGTGACGTGCTAATTTTCGGACTACTTTGCTTGACTCGGAGCCAGTATAAGCTCACTCACATGTGCGAACATTTTTGTCGCATATTCCGCGCGTGAGCGATCCTTGTGATGTTGGTAACATCCAAACTGGAGCTTCTTTTTCACCTCGTGTTGTGTATGTTCGTTCCAGTATCTCTGTTGGAACTTGGCAAGGTAGGTTTAAGGATTAGTGACGTTGCTCTTTATTACAAGCCACCAGTCATTCGGAGGTCCTGATAGTGATTTTTCTATTAAATATTCCGCGTAACAGGGTCGGGGCTGCACTACGTCCCAATATTGTCTTAATTGTCGGACGTAACGCATGGGATTTCCTTCTCCATTGAATTCTGGCAAAACATACTTAATGTTAGGTTTCATGCTGTGAACGTTCTCATTTGCGCTGTACGCGTAGTCTCGTAGCGCTCGTTCAGCCGCACGTGTTTGTGCGGTTTCTAGTCTGTCCAGTTGAGATTGAATGCGTTTCTCCCTTTCTTCCATGCTTCCAGTTATGTGAGTTGTTGCTTCCAAAGACCACCAGATGCTTTCTTCCAGGGAGTGCATTTTTTCTTTAAGGCGAAACGGTAGGTTTGGCTGAGCACGGCAATGACTGCAGTGATATCTAAAAGAAAATCGGAAATACAGTCTAGTGCCCCCTGGCAAGTATGAAGACAAACTCATACCCGAAAATTGGTAGGATTCGGTTGGTAAAATTTTTGACCTGTTAGAAAGAGAAACTTAGCAAAGAGAGAGATAGACAATATTCAACCATTTTTATCAAACCATGTTTCTCGGCTTACCTGCTCAGCTGAAGGGAAATATAGCAAATTGACAAATATCTCGTCTACACAATATGCGCGTGAAATATCACATAATGTTTTCGCTCCCAATAAGAAAAATAATTAAATGAATAAAATTGTGTTTATAAATTTTCTATGCGCCCACATAATCTGATTTAATGGACAAAACACGTTTTTTGGTAATTTTGCAATTTATCACGTCGAAAAATCGTAAAGCTAAAATATAAAATATTTGAAAGTTTCATATTCCTCCAGCTCGACAATTTAATTAAATTTTGTTCAATTTAATAATGTGTTGCTGTTCATATAATCGAAGTGAGAGCTATTTCGTATGTAATGGTCTTTTTACATTCTCACCCTAATGAGAAGGTATTGGTTTTATGTAAAATTTCATTTTGTCGGTTTTCATCAAATCTCGACGTTTTGAGACCCACTGAGTCAGAAAAAACGATTTTTACGAAGCTGTTTGTTTGTCTATAGCGTGTATTCTGTAGGCACGATAACTTTCCGAAAATTTATCAGATTGGATTCTGTTTTGGCACACTTTTTTAAGGTTTAAAAAGAAAGAACAAGTTCGCAATCCAGCTATTTTGGATCAAAATTCAAAATGTGAGCAAGTTTTCAAAATGTTTGAAACCACATTTTTTCAAGATTTCAAAATTCTATGAACTATGAACAAAATTAGCACGCAGAAACTCAAACAATTTATCCTCTTGACTTTTTTCTATAAAAAGAAAATTATCAGAGTTAGAGCATTTTCAAAATCCGAAAAAACAAACTAAAATGAACATTTTAAGCCAAAAAACGCATGATATGAAAAAGGCCAAGAAAAGAAAAACGTTGAATTTTTTCCTAAAAAATTAGGCTCAACATAAATTTGTTAAGGAAATTTCTCACCAATTGTGGATAACATTTCATGAAAAATTCTGAGTGGATTTCTGGAAAGACCTACAACAATAAATTTAAGAAATGTTGTTTTTGTTTTTACATTTACGTTAAAGGCAAAGAAAAAAAAACTGTTAATTTTTTAATTCGTATTTCTATATATATTTTTTATATTGACGTATAAAATTAAATTTGATTAACAAACTAGATTTAAAAATACTGAAGATTATGAATTTTTACATTGCAAACAGTACTTTTACATTAAAATTTCTTAAATTTTCAATTGAAATTTTTTCTTTCGCTAGTAGATGCAAATGCCGCACTATGTGTGGGAATCGTCATAATAACGGCAA
>NC_046658.1:20412913-20415851 GCF_010883055.1 Belonocnema kinseyi
TTAACCGATTTTCAAAAACTTTGTTTTCATTTTCTTTAAATTATATTACGAAATTCATTCAGCCAATTAAAATTTAATTGAGCTAAGTCTTTATAATTTCAGCCATCCGCTGGTCGGAGACTGGCTAGGCAAAGTGTATGTTAAAATCCCAGTCGGGGGTTGAGTGGGCTCTGATCGGACAAATCTTATGATCGAATGCTCAGACGGTAGCTGGCCGGGCGCGGATTAGCAATAATAAAATTGTTGAACTTTGTTTATTACTTAATTACTTTTTCTAATTTCATTAAGAAATGGATGCGAATACCCGCATGGATTATCCGTCGTTAAAAATTTCAAACGCTCAAAAAGAATTACATTTCCTGCCATTGTAAAAAGTTGTAAAATAGTCTACATTTTTACAACTTAGAACTTAGAACACTGTAAAAACTAGCGATTTTTTTATGGATAGTTTTTCTCGTATCCTGCTTCTGTATATAATAACTTCCAGCGCCGGATTTACCAAGGGGCACGATGAGGCTAGTACTCCTGGCCCCAGGGGGGCGAGGGGCCCCTGACCCCAGAAAAAATTTATAAAGTTCAAAAATTGGGATTTTCCCTGCCCTTAAGAGGGCCCCTTCGAGGTTCAGCCCCAGGCCCCGAAAAATGTTAACCGGCGCTGATAAGTTCATGCTCTTATTTTCAATATAAAACAAATGAATCAGGGTTCCTACTAGTTGTACCGCCTTAGTGCTAGTCGAGACTACCTATCCTGTTTCTCATTGCATACCTGAAACCAGCCCTGAAACAATACTTTTTTTTTACAATGAAGATGCTTTGGCCATCAGTTACTCAGGTTATTGGTATATTAACTCACTACCGTGTGCATGAAACTACTTAAATAGGCATAATTGTAAGCTCTAAAACGTGTTAAAAAAGATTTCACTGAAAATTCACCTTATACAATAATTTAGGCTCATTTATGGCTCTGGGAATTTTGTTTAAACAATTCTAGTAAAAATGAAGTAAAATTTTTTATTCCTTAACCTTATGTTCAGGCTCACTTGAGACTCTATAAATATGATATTTGAATTGGTTAAAAAATTGTTTAAACAATTATGGTTCAAACAAATTTGTCAAAAATAAATCTTTTCTTTTCTCTTGCATAATTTCAGCCTCAATTAAGGCTTCTGAAAAATCATCGACCGAAGGTCCCGCGATATTTCCTTGCCCTTTTTTTGTTATATATGGTGTTGTATCACCTTAACGTTATAAAAAATACATGAAGAAAACCATAAAACCCATTTTTCATCCTCGCATAATTTAGGGCTCATTGAGGACTAATTTGGGCCCACAGTCCCAAATTTTATGTTCTAGTATTTTTTGTAAAAAATAGTGTTTGCAATAGCTTAATAGTAAGTTGTTTTAAGCTTGCTATAAAACGTAATAAAAATTATTTTACTAGTAAATATCACTAGCTATTTACTAGCTATTCACAACAATCTTGAACCTACTCATTGTTAAGCAATTGCAAACACTATTTTTTACGTAAAATACTAGAGCCCAAAACTTAGGACTGCGGGCCTAAATTAGCCCTCAATGAGCCCTAAATTATGCCAGAGTAAAAATGGGTTTTATAGTTGTGTTCATGTTTTTTTTAAAAACGTTAAGGTGACACAACATCATATATATCCTTAATATGAAATCTCTAAACGATATTGTCGATCTCTCATTCTTTGATAGCTACACGCGTGCGAAAGGGAAACTCGTGGGTCACCGTGAGTTTGTGAGGGATTTCACAAATTAAAGGAAAGGAAGGGGCTTTGGAATGTCAAGAAGCGGGTTTAGTCAATGAGGAGGAGGCGATTAGGTATAAAATAAAAGGCTTTATTAACCAACTTACAGGAGATGATAATATCCGGGCAGTGAAGCCAAGATATCCGACAGTTGACGGCGGTGGGGGTCGGCAATGATGCTGGTGAGTGATCCTTTCGGGGGGTGGCGTTCGGGTAGGTTGGTGCTGGTATCGGAGGCAGACTGACCAGGCGTGACGGGAGGCTAAGACTCAACGTAGACTGACTGTCCGGGGATGGGGTTGGTGGTAATAAGGACTGGGGTGGCTCTCCCCACTCCCAATCCTAGGCCCACAGGGCCGTATGGTAACGAGGCGCTTGAAACTTCGTTACAACCTCCCCTGCTCTGGTTGGGACGATATTTCTTCTTTCAGGAAATTTTCGGTCTTCTCAATTTCCTCGTTGAGTGTCAGGTAAGATTCTTCCTCTGTCAGATCTAGCTGAATATAATCGTCATCTTCTTCCTCGTTTTCCTTATCTTCCGTCTTTTGTGCTGTTTGCCTTTCTTCTAGTTCTTTCCATTCCTCCTTTCTTAAAGAAATTTTTATAATTTCTTTTAATTTCTTATGTGCTTCTATCCAGCCTCCTTTAATATATTTGGTCCTTGACGAATCCGGAACAGTGTGGTAATTTTTCGTCCTGTTCAATATCTTTCAACAGTACGTATGTGAAGAATGTATGTATTTTCTTCTTATTATCTGAAACATAATTTAACACATCCTATCCTTGAACAAAAGCTTTTTCTTATAAAATTCATGTCTTTAAATCAAATTTAAATTATTAAATGAAATTTCAAACTATATCTATATCTGTGATAAAAAAAAGTAAAATTATCTTTTCTGTTGTGTTTGTAAAGGGTCAAAAATAATCTGTCTTTGGTGTATTTTTATAAGTAACAGAAATTTTATTCTATAACTGTATATCGGTGTCCCAATTGGTAGAGGAGTCTTCCCTTTCTTCTTCAATTGTTTTTAATATTTTTTTATTTTCTTCTATTTTCCTCTGGTCTCTTTGTACCTCTTTTCTTTTTTTTGTTTTCTCTTCTTGTTCTGTCGCCCTTCTTATTCTTTCTTTTTCTAGTTTTTCTTCCTTCCTCTTCCTTATAGCAT
>NC_046658.1:20415951-20417327 GCF_010883055.1 Belonocnema kinseyi
GGACAAAAAAATCATAATGCGATTTCAGGATATGAAGAAAGTAGGGATAATAAAAAAGGAGAAATGAGTCCAAGCGCGCAGGATTTCGTTGATCCAAATTTATGAAACCGAAATTTTAATTATAGATCGCGAGCACCCTTAACATGCTACAATTGCGGGAAAGTAGGCCATTTTCGACGGGATTGTTGGTATAGTTTGAATCAGGGAAACGAATACGGTCGCTATTGAAGGCGGAAAATAGCAGACAGAACCAGAGACCGTCAGAATTACTTGACACAGACACAAATGACTCGGACGAAACAAGATTCCACCTTATAATAGATTTTGAAAATCATAAATTTGAAGTGTTAGTTGACACCGGTGCAACTCGCTCATACATAGGTGAAAAATTTATAAAAATAATTAAAAAGTTAGATTATGCGATTAAAAAACCGATAAATGAGTCGTTAAAGGTCGCGAATGGACAAAATATGAAAATAATAGGTCAAGCTTTGATTCCAATTAAAATTGGATACGTAGAAAAATATTTCTTATTTAGATTGGTACCGGAATTGAAATCGATCGGAATAATAGGAACGGATATGATAGAAAAAATAGGAGTGAAGATGGATTATGAGAAAAAGATTTGGTGGTTACCAGAATTACCACATATAAGATATTCAATAGAAGCAAAAGTAAACAAAATGCAGGAAACGTTAATTAGAGAAACAAGAGATAGTAAGAATAGGGAAAGCGAGAAAAGTAAATTGAAATTCGGAACGAAGATTAGCCTGAGAAATAACATACGAGAGAGAGAGACAGATTTGCTACAGTGCGAAGTCTCTTCTCCCGTGTCGCCACACACCTCACTCCAACCCCTCCTTACAGGTAATGCACTAGACTCAATCCCGCCAGCACCTCAGTCGGCACAGAGTGTTCGGGGGCATGGAGCCCCACACCCTAAACCCTACAAGGCGAGCGACGCAACACTGGCGCGTGCCAGCGTGGGCGTTCAGAGATCAGATAAGCAGGCTAGTCAAAATAGAGAGAGCGATATGAAAACAAATAAGGATAGAAACAAAATAAATACAAAGTTACAGGTGAAAAATAAAGATAGGAATTTAAATACAGAATTTAAAGAGCCATTCAAATGCTTTATAGAGAAAAATGATTCTAAATTAAAGACGGAATTAGATAAAAAGAAGGAAAAAAATGATTCAATAATAGAAAAATTATTCGCAATTAGGAAAAGTAATTGGTATAATTTTAGGAATAATGCGGTTATTAATAATAACATAAAACGCGTAAAAATAGAAAGAAAGAAAAATTTAGAATTTTGCAATGAAATTTCTGAAGGGATAATAGAGTTAAATGAAGCACAACAAGTGCAATTAGAA
>NC_046658.1:20417427-20424471 GCF_010883055.1 Belonocnema kinseyi
TTATAATTGATTGCCTTTGCATCGGTCTCGATAATGAGTATTCGTCCCCTTGACCGCTACCCCTGTTTACTATTATGCTTTTTCTTGCACCTGCTAACGAGTCCCTTTGCTCATTTAAATCTAATTCTGTTTCTTCGAAATGAACCGCATTTTGTACATTTCGTGATTTATTACTTTGAGAATTTAACTTTTGACTTGAATTTAAAATTCTATCCATTTTATCGTTTAAATTTTTAATTTCTTCTGAAAGTTCTTTGATTTTAATTTTATCACTTTTATTTTCTTCAAAATTTATTAATTCTTGTGCCTCATTCCAAAATTCATTATTATTTTCTATAAAATAATCAATTTCTAAAGTTCTATTATTAATTCTCGCATTTTCTTTTTCTCGTCTTTCTATTTCTATTCGTAATTTTTTGCGACCTACTCTTGCTTTCTCTGCTCTTTCTTTTTCTATCCTCTTTCTTTTCTAAGAGTTTGATTCCCTTTCTAACCGACTCAATTCTAATCGTTTCTTGTCTCTTTCTAATATTTCGAGTTCTTTTCTCTTACTCTCAATTTCTCTATCTATTCTACTTGTTTCTAATTCCTCATTTTCTAAATACCTACTATTCTCATGTTCTAGTCTCCCATTACCTAACGTATTCTCAGTATTTGGGGATAGTATTAAAATTTCATTTCATTGTGGGGTACGATTTTGTCTATTTGGGTTTGGGGTACTTTCTGTCTGTGTTTGTGTTGTCATTCTGGGGATTGCACCTGTCGCTTGACTTATATCTTTTTCCCCCCATTCTAACTCTTTATTTCGTATCGTTACGAATTCTAAACTCAAATTTCTTGCTAATTCTTCTCTTCTACTTTCATTTATTCTTTCGACCGTTTGAATACTAATATTTTCATTTTCAAAATTACCCGCATCTGCTGGTGCGTTATCTTCCTCGTTTATTCTTTCTGAATCTATTCTATCCGCTCTATTTTCTGCGACATTATTTACCGGAGTTGCAATTTATGCAATAATTTTTATTCTACCCTACCTTAACTTCATTCGATTTTTTCTATTTTAATTTCTCATTTTTTCCGACTAGCTCAGGGGTTCTACGGGCTGACTAAAAACCGGCGCGTTCACTCAAGTGAGCGCCTTTTTTCTGCTACTGCGGATGCACGGTTTTTTCTACGGCGGATACTTGTGTGGCGTTACCACGTAATGCAAGCATTCACTGGGGAGGGGGAGCTTGGGGTTGCTTATGTGACGTCACTGGTACCTACTTCGCGCCAATTTTCATTACTGACGCCGCTTTCTTTTCTAACTTTCTTATTTCTTATTCCATGTTCTCCTAGTTTTTTGCTAACTTTGTAATTTTTCTATTCTATCTAGTTTGTTCCTACTAGTGAATTCTATTTTCCCGCTATTTTTCCGAAATTCATTTCCGTTTTTTCCAACCGTATTCTTGCAAATTTTTTGTTTTAGACGAATGTTTTTTAAACCCCTCACTTATCCAATCCTGATACAAGGAGTACAGATAAGGCGTTTTTTCTCAGGGTAGTTTTGTTTCTTGTTAAAGGTGGCAGAGCTTGCGAACACGCGAAGTATACCAACTATTTAACGGACATATATAACAGTCTACCCGCACTTTTTCGAACTAATTACATCTCTACCCGCACTATTTCTAAAAATCAATAAAACATTTCAAATAAAATATCACTCTACTAAAAATTCATGTTCAAAATATTTCGACTCAAAAATTCAAATTTTCTCCAGTTCATGGCACACATGCACAATTACAACATTTATTTTTCCTCGTTTTATGACCTCTGTTCTCAACTTCCGTTTTCGGGATTTTTGGAGGGAATGTGGGTAATTTTAGGAGGGCGCCAAATTTGTGAGGGATTTCACAAATTAAAGGAAAGGAAGGGGATTTGGAACGTCGAGAAGCGGGAGTAGTCAATGAGGAGGAGGCGATTAGATATAAAATAAAAGGCTTTATTAACCAACTTACAGGAGTTGATAATATCCGGGCAGTGAAGCCAAGATATCCGACAGTTGACGGCGGTGGGGGTCGGCGATGATGCTGGTGAGTGATCCTTTCGGGAGGTGGCGTTCGGGTGGGTTGGTGCTGGTATCGGAGGCAGACTGACCAGGCGTGACGGGAGGCTAAGACTCAACGTAGACTAACTGTCCGGGGATGGGGTTGGTGGTAATAAGGACTGGGGTGGCTCTCCCCACTCCCAATCCTAGGCCCACAGGGCCGTATGGTAACGGGGCGCTTGTAACTTCGTTACAAGTTAGACAGTAATGGAACGTTACACGCGTTTTCTTGAAGTTAAATGATCCCAACGGAGCTGGCTTGATCTGTGCTTGCTTGAATTTGAGTGACGTTCATTGGCTACGGTGCGCGCCTGTACTTGATTTTTAAATACGTACGCGAACTAGAGCCAATGAGCGACGCACAGTTCAAGCATGCGCAAGTATTTTTGGATCACTATTGGGAATAATAATCGAATCAAATTTCGAGGTCGATAATACTAATCAACGATTCTCATTTACCACCACCTTTCCACCCGTACCACTGCAATCGCAATACAGGGCATCTGCTTGTTATTTATGATCGAATTCTTATTTCAATTTAAGCATCTCTGCTTGTTTTTTATGATCGTATTTTTATTTCAAGTTCGGAAAGAACATTTTAAAGCCTTCAAAGCATTTGAACGAGCTATCTGGACCATTAAATATATCTACCTGAGTGCCTGCAGAGAATTTCTCCGAGCTTCTCAGAACCTTGAGAATCATTAGCATATACTCTGAGATTTCTATCGGTAGGGTTAGTATATTTTTAATTATAAGTTAAGTTTTAATCTATTATTTGTTATTAATATAAACATTAACATTAAGTAATATTTCTATGATGCATGGAATTTGTTATTAAAGTCCATTGCTGTTGGAAAATGCAATAACAACTTTTGAAATTTTGAGGTTAGAAATTAATTTTAGAATACAAAAGCGAACTGCTGGTCGCAAAATTAGATAATTTTGGCCACTTTAATGTAAATCTTACGTATATATCTGCAAAAATCTATCATATATTATTTTTTGCTATGAAAGGTTACGAAAATGTACTACAAAAACTTTAAGAAAGTTAAGCTTTTACTGAAATTTTTCTTACAAATTACACAAAGATTTCATTCAAACTCAATAAGTTGCTACCGCATTTTTTATCAGCAATGAAATTTTATAACAAATTCTATGCATCACAGGAATAATACTTGATGTTTATATTGAATGCAAATAATAACTAAGACATTAACTTATAACTATAAGTACACCAACGTTACACTAAGTTCACTCAATATCAGAAAAGTACCATTAAACTCCTTGCACTTCAACTTTACAGCAAAACAGCTGTATAAAATGTATAGGATTCCAATGTTTTATGTGCTTTTAAACAATATATGGTTTAAGAAATGTGGAATTGAATGAATTATGTTCAAGTTTATGGATGTATCGGGTTCTCATATTTATATTTCTAACAGAAAACACAAATTTTCAACAAAATACGGGACTTTTTAAACAAATAATTCCATTTTTAACTAAAAAAATCAAGTTTCAATAAAAAATATCAAATTTTAAACAAAAATAGAATAATTCAGTTTTCAGTATATAAAACTTAATATTCATTAAAAAATGAAATTTTCTACGGGTTATTTAAATTTTTAACAAAAACAGGCGAATTCGACAGCACGTAGTAAAAGTTTTAACAAAAAAGATGAAATTTCAATCACAAAGATTAATTTTCTATTTTTAAAAATCTTTTTTAACAAATAATAGAATTTTCAACTAAATTAATTTTCAATTCAAGTACAATAATATATAAAGTATTCAAAATAAGATAGAATTCACTTAAATTCAGGCAGGTTCTACACATTATATAGCAGAATCTTTCAGCGATTAACATTTTTTTAAAGTAAATTATGCAAGACGTTTCTTCTGATATAAGACAAAAAAATGGAATTTGGAAATCTATGTTAAGAATAATAAAAAACGGATTAATTCTTTAAGCATAAAATAAATTTTAACAAAAAAGATGAAGTTTCAATTAAAAATATCAAATTTCAAACAAAAATAGAATAATTCAGTTTTTAGTTTATAAAAGTTGATATTCAATCCAAAAAATGAAATTTTCTACAGGTTATTAAAAATTTTAATTAAAACAGATGAACTTGACACCAAATAGTAAAAGTTTTGACAAAAAAGAATAATTTTTAATCACAACGATTAATTTTTAATTAAACAAAATTTTTAAACCAAGTAATAGAATTATCAACTAAATTAATTTTCAATACATGAACATTATTATAAAAAGAATGTAGAATAAATTAGAATTTACTTATAACCAGGCAGGTTCTACACATTATTTAGCAGATTCTCTCAGCGATTAAAATTCTTTTATAGTAAATTACGCAAGAAGTTTTTTTCCGATCTGAGCCAAAAAAGTCGAATTTGGGCATCTCTGTTAAGAATAATAAAAAAAGATTAATTTTTTACCCATAACATTAGTTCTCTACAAAAGACGATTAGTTTTTAACCAAGAATGGTATAATGAAAATTTTCCTTAAAGACATTAATACATAGTTGAATTTTCAAACAAACAGATGAATTTTCAACCAAGAAGATTAATTTTATATAAAAAAAGACGATGTTTGAAACCAATAATTGATTATTTAACACAAAAATGTCAATTTGTAATTCACAATTTCAAATTTTTACCGAAAGTGGGAGAGTTAAATTTTTAGTTAAAGAATGTAATTTTTAACAAAAAAACGGAATGTGAGACTTAATAGTTTTGTTTCTAATCACAAAGATGAATTTTCAAACAAGAAGACTAATTTCCTACCGCAATAACGAATTTTCATCGAAATATGTGCATTTTCAAACCAAAGGGTTGAATTTTCAACTAAAAAAGATTAATTTTTAATTTCAAATATCAATTCTCTACCAAAAATGATATAATCCAATTTTATTTTACATAAATTAATTTTTGACTAACTATAAAGGAATTTTCAAAAAAATAATAATTGAACCCTCATTGAAGAAGATGAATTTTCAACCGCGAAGACTAATTTCCCTCTTTAAAAAGACGGTATAAAAAAATTATATTTTTAGCAAAAAAGATCCATTTTTTTAAATATCATTTTTCTATCAAAAATGGTATAATCGAATTTTCTCTTGAAAAATTAGTTTTTCACCAAAAAACGAATTTTTCATGTAATAATAGAATCCTCGAAACAAAGATGAAATTTTAATTAAGAAGTTTATTTTTCTACCAAAAATAACGAATTTTCAACAAAATTCTGAATTTCTAAATACTGCATCAAAACAGATAAACTTATTTCCAAATAGTTCAATCTTTAACGAAAAAAGGTCGATTTTAAACTAAAAGGATTAATTTTCTACCAAAACATAAAAATTAAAAAAATTTAATTATTAAGTACAAAAGGTCAATTTTCAATTTAAAATATCAATTTTCAACCAAAAATAGTAAAATCGAAACTCATTTAAAGAAATTTGTTTTTGACAAACTGAAAAGGATTTTTTTAAATAACTCAATCCTTAATGAAAAATATTAATTTTTAACCAATAATATTACGTTTCTACAAAAAATTACGAATTTTTTACAAAATCTAGAAAGTTTCAAACAAATATATGATTTTTATCTAAAAAAATATCATTTTTTAATCAAAAGTAATATAAGTAGAATTTATCATTATAAAAAGTCATAATAAAATAGAAATTTGAAGAAAATAGTTGAATTTCCAATAAAAAAGGTTCGTTTTGAACCGAAACAGATGAAGCCTCAATTATGAACTTAATATTCAACGAAAAATTAAAAAGTTCAATTTTTAGTTAAAAAAATAATGTTCAACTTAAAGAAGTGCAACTAAAAATAAAGCTGAGTTCTCTACCAAAACAGATTGCAATTAAAAATATCAATACGTTTTTAACGAAAAATGGAAAGTTGAATTTTCACTTCAATAAATTAATGTTGAAAAAAAAGAATTGTCAGAAAAATGGTTGAATCCTAAATGAGCAAGAAGAATTTTCAAACATGAAGAATAATTTTACACTAAAAAAGACGAATTTTGATCAAAATCCATAAATTAAAAAAAAAAATACTTAGATTTTTAACTAAAAAGATTAAACTTTAATTTAACAAATTACTTTTTCACCAAAAATGTCATAGTTTAATTTTCTGTTAAAAAAATTAATTTTCAGCAAAAAAGTGATTATAAAAATTTTTTCAAAGGAGATGGAATCCACTTACCATCAGGCAGATTCTCCAATTCAAGTCTTTGAATCGATCAGGAAGGAAATTTTATTGTTTTTATATTAAATTTTAAGAAAACTATTTTTTCGTCATAAAAAAATTCTATGTTCAAAAGATTAATTTTTAACCAATAGGATTAATGTTTTGCAAAAAAGACAAATTTTGAACGAACACAATGAAAATGTATCCCTTTAAGTTTAAAATTCAACTGCTTTTTAAAACTTGCCTTTTTGGGTGGAAAACTCAACAATTTTGTAGATATTTTTCTTTTTTGTTTGTTCGCTCTAAAGCTTTCCGCTCGATAATATATGCATATATACATCTACAACTGTAATTTGGGAGTTGTGAATTATCTTTTGTTAAAGTTCCTTTGTTGAGGACTCAATTATTTTGTTAAAAATTTGTGTTTTTTGTTTGCATTCAACTACTTGGTTAAATGTTGAACTAAATGAGTAAAAATGGATCTTTTTTGGGTTGAAGATTCATCATTTTAGTTGAAAATTCTTTCTTTCTTTGGTTGAGAATTAATCTTTTTTGTTGAACATTTCTCTAATTGTTTTGAAGTTGAACGACCTTTTACAAATTAATCTTTTTTGTTGAACATTTCTCTAATTGTTTTGAAGTTGAACGACCTTTTACAAATTAATTTTTTTTGTAGAAGATTCATTATTTTAGTTAAAAATGTATCTCTGGTTAAAAATTAAAAAATTTTCTTGAAATGAAT
>NC_046658.1:20424571-20434577 GCF_010883055.1 Belonocnema kinseyi
AATTCGTTAATTTTTTAAAAGTGAAAATTAAACTTTTTCATTTTCAGTGTAAACGGTTTTGTTAAAAATTTGGCTTTTTAATGAAAGATTTGCATTTGACACTGAATTGTTGTACTTTTAACCAAATAGTTAAATTTTCAACCTACAAATATAAATTTTAAACTGAGTGGCCAAATTTTTAAACAAAAAATATTAATCTTTAACCAAAAAGAGTTGCATTAAAAAAAAGAATTCTCAATGAAAACGTAGTAGTGGATATCTTAAAACAAAAAGAAAAAATTTTCAACAAAATATTAAAATTTTTAACCAGAGTTGAATTTTCGAACTAGCATGTAAATTTTTAACAAAGTAGTTGACTTTTTAACCTGCAAATATGAATTTGAGATAGAAAATATAATATTTGATATTGCAACGAATGCAGATGCTACCAAGAGATGCTTTGTAAAATAGGGAAACGAATTTTCAATCATAAAGATTAATTTTCTATAAGAAATTCGAATTTAAACCAAAGGAAGCAAAGTTACTTTTTTACACAGACAATTAATTTATTTCCGAAAAAAAATAATTTAAAAAAAAGTAGTAAATTTTTTAACCAAAGAGATGAATTTTTAACTAAAATTATTAAATTTTCAACGAGAAAGACGAATTTTAAACAAATAAAGAATTGCCAGTTAGGAAATAAAAAAATTTGTCCCACTTCTTAAACTTTTAAGTTAAAAGACTATTTTTCTGTAAAAGAGTTATAACACCTTCACCCTCCATCTACCACCATCAACCAAATTTTTTACAACACCTTCACCCCACATGATAATTTTTCAAATAATTATTTGTTGAAAGTGCTATTTTGAATACAATATTTCATTAATTTCAATGTAATTTGAAATATAATAATTATTATTTTAATTTTAAACAAAATATTTATGTTTTTCATAAACTTGAATGTGATAAGTCCAAGGGAGAGTGGGAGACTTAACAAAGCCCGATAATTCAAAATTGGCAGAAATTGTCCTCACAAAGTAGTGTAATGATTTGGTATAAATCGGAATAATGAAACAGTTATTTCTAGAAATTTTATGATATTGAACGCATGTACTAATGTTGGGGAGACTTAACCAAAATTTTCAGGGAAGAGTTTACCAAGTGGCAACAAGCTTATTACGTGTGTTTTTCAACATATAAGGTCATTGTTGATTAGTACATTGGGCGTTCAATCATCATTCATCAATATTAGATGTAAATTAATCTTTAATAAAAAAAAGCTAATTTGGAATTAAATAGTTCTTTTTCTGCCTAAAAATAAAGAATTCGTTGAAATCCTATTATAAATGATTAATTACAGTTTCAGATACAGAACTCATCCCTTGATGTCTTGTATTATTTTATGCTAATATTTTGCAACATTCATTAAATATGTATAACATAGAAAAGATAGGCTCTTCATTT
The DNA here is from genome assembly GCF_010883055.1 of Belonocnema kinseyi. Classification (NCBI taxonomy): domain Eukaryota; kingdom Metazoa; phylum Arthropoda; class Insecta; order Hymenoptera; family Cynipidae; genus Belonocnema; species Belonocnema kinseyi. Next base: position 20,426,015 of record NC_046658.1, read on the forward strand.
ATTTTTGTTTATAAAAAAATAAATAGGCGCGCGCCGTGGCGCGCGCAAGACTACTGGTATATATAAAAGAAGGGTAAAGTACATATCGCGCGACGTTCGGTCGATGGTCTTTCAGCAGCCTTAAATGAGCCTGAAATTATGCAAGAAAAAAGAAAAGACCATTTTTTTGGCAAATTTTTTTAAACAATTATTGTTTAAACAATTTTTTGTTCAATTCAAATATCATATTTATGGAGCCCCAAGTGAGCCTTAATATAGGGTAATGGAATAAAAGGGTTTACCTCATTTTTACTAAAATTGTTTTAACAAAAATTATTTAAGCAATTTAAAAAAAATTTTCATTATCATATTCCCAGAGCCCTAATTGAGCCTTAAAGTATTGTATAAGTTGAATTTTCCGTAAAATCATTTTTAGCACGTTTTAGAGCAAGGTTCGGCCAGCTAGCGCAAACACTATTTTTTACCAAAAATAAAAGAGCCAAAAATTTGGGACCACGGGCCCAAATTAGCCCTAAACGAGGCCTAGATTATGAAATATGTAACATCTCTATACCTTGATAGTGTTGCGCCAGCTTAACATACCTGCAAATGACTTAACTCGCATGTATATCAAACTTTTCAATGACCATGATCAATTCTTTATTAATTATACAGTTTCTATTTTCAGCCAAGAGGTTGTTCCTTTTCGACCTAGGGTAACAAAATATGGCGAACATTGTAAAGGTATAATTTTAAATGACATACATGATGCCCAATCGATTGATATATATTTAAAAAAAAGTTTAACCTTGGGGTTTTCGTGCAATAATGATTATTTATTATGGTGTTTTAATATTATATCATTCCTTGAAAGTTTAAACATAGAAGATTTTCTTGGATAGCGATCATGCACACAATTTAATTTAAAATTATGTCTTGAGCATTTGCATTTAATACTTTAAGGCAGACATTTTCTACTGGGTGTTTTCTCTTTAAAGTTTATACTTGGGCGTGTTTGGGGTTGTTGAAATCCTAAAAAATTTGGTGTCTTCTGTACATAGCCTCGAAAGTAGACAAAACGCCATTTTTTGGGTACATAACCTGAAATATCTTAAAATTCTGACCCCGGATTCGGATTTTACGTAAAAAGTTACTTCAGAAATGGCCCTCCACTTTCCAACAACTGACATGACCCCATTATTTGCGGGCCTGTGAAATTAATCTTCTCAGGTTTACAATTCAAGCCCTTCGTCGTGATCGGCATTTTATGCAGTTTTACCTTAATCTATATTCTAAAGAAAATAATTTTCAAAACAAATTATTTTTGAAATCAGTGAGATCTATATAATTAAAAAAAAAGGAGTGAATACTAAATTATGAAAAAAAAAGAAATCATAAAACGTTAAAATATGTATTATAGAAACGATGTTTAATTAGAACGTTAGTTTACTACTTTTCTCGTGAACTATCAATGAAACAAAAATCCCCTTTGAAGTAGTCCGGCTACTGGAAAAGCTAGTCAAAGCTATGTCCATTTTTTTTCTGAACTTTGGAATCAAATACAAAATTTTGCCAGAATATCAATTACTAAATGAGGTAACAAATTTTGATGTAAATAAAATAATTTTTAAATAACAATAAAACGTAAATTTAAATGTTTATTTGATTCGATTCTAGCTACATTTTTGATTCTAGGCTATATTTTGCTAAAATTAAGCTCAAATGCCCTGGAAGCAAGTATATATGAACGGTCATTCAAATTTTGCATTATACTTTTTGTGTAAAAAAAAGTTTTCCTAGCAATATTCAACGTGTTTTAAAGCCAAAATTAACCATTTTTTGAGCCCGAAAAGGCCTCTCTATAATATCCCATGTTTTTCGCACGACTTAAAACAGTGATAATTAAATTTCAACCTGAAAAGGCCCCTTAAAACGGCATTAAGTGAAAGAAGACACATTTCTCCGCAAAAAAAATTATTTTAATGATTTTTCATCTGATCGATCCAATAGCCGGACTATCTTAATTAGAGTTTGTGTGTATCACAATTCTCAAATTGACAATAGAAAAATTATGATAAAATATTGTAACTTCAACACATATATGCCGTTTTTTCATCTAAAAATACAAAATGTTAGATAAAAGAACGACTAAGAAATTGCTAGGTACACTCCCGACATATTTGAAATCAGGACCTAAAATGGACATAGCATTCGTTTTATAGCCCAAAATATCAGTACCTCTTCCAGCTGTGTTGTTTGAGAAGAAATACGAGTGCAGTAAGTGAGAATGTCAAAGGCGTAACAAATATTTCTGTTACTTTGTAGTTTAATTGCAATGAGTTATTTATAGACATTAAAATTTGTTTCTGCACTTGTTTTGATATCGAATGCATAATTTTTTCCAAAAATTACATACATGTATGTAACCCACCAGCTTAGCACTTCTGTATGCACGAATAGTGCCGCACAGTACATTCGGCTTTGAAAGTCGGAAAAAGTCTACTTAGAACAAAAATCAAGTACAATTTTTTAAAGTCTTGTGCAACAATTGCTTTAAAAAAATTAGGAAACAATGACGTTACCCTAATGGAAAAATCTTTTCGCTTTGGTCAGTCTCAGACTAGACCGTCTAGGATCTAATCTGGCGCATATCAAACGGTCTAGTCTGGGACTGGCCAGACCTGCATATACTTTTGCAAAGTTTGTGGCTAGACGATTTAGGCAGCCTATTTCGAATAATTTTTCTTTGTGTAACTTTCATTTTTAGTGTTTTTGGTCCTGTTCAGAACGATTAAGAATTAAATGAATTGCAATTTTTAAGAACTTAAAAATTGTATGGTATATTTTGATGGTATGACTGGCGGACCAGTCTCAGATCTGGGCCAGACTACACTGCCAAGAAAATATGGAATAAAATTTATTTTTAATAATGTTAATTTCTTATTTTGTATGATATTGGACATCCTGACAGTTTTTCGAAAATGTTAAAAGAAACTTTGGCTGATTGAAACATGGAAATTTGTATGTTATGGATTGCTGACCAGTCACAGATCTGGCCCAGTTTTGACTGTCGTGACTAGTCGGTCTAGACGTCGCCAGATCTGACATCAGACAGCCATAAGATTTTTCCACTAGGGTAGGTTTTCAGAAAAAAATGTCTGAACTTATATTTGGAAAGCTCAAGGAAAAAGAAAACCTTATATATTTTTAATTAAATTTGTCATACAGCGAACCGTTTTCAACTTGCAGCGTTATAAGCAATTGAAGTTGCTATACAATTATTATAATTTTCGATAGATACCTCAGTATATAGGATTGAAAATTATAAAATAGGGAAAATTGATTTTCAAGACTACTATGTGCGCAAAATTACATATTTAGTTGTGAAAAAAGCTGTTTATTTTTTATTTTTTCATAAACAACATTTTTATTTTAATCAAAACATTTCTTTTTCTTGTGGGTATTTTTCCTTGCGGATTTTATTTCAATAATTCTTGTTTGCTATATTTATTATGTTATAGTGTACATTTTATTATTACCTGAGCATATATGCAATTACGTATTGTAATTTCCTAATTCTTTTGTTCCAATATTATGATTATCTGCATTCACTTCTGTGATTTTTGTTTAAGTCTAAACCGTGATTCTGTCTAGAAGCTAGCTAAAATCTAGGTAGTCTTCATATAGATTAAAAAAATATATATCCAAATATCATAAATAGTGCTAAGACTAGTACTAGACAGCAGAAATGGTTGAATCAAACACGAGGAAAAACTATACAGCGCCAGTGTTGCGGTAAGCTAGTATTGCGTGAATAGATAGGCTTGAGAAGAACTATACGGGCTTCAGCATGATTCAAGCTTGCAACGAAGTTTTTGTATACAGGGTGTATCTCTCAAATTAGGACCTTGTTTTTAGGTCATTTTATTCCCATATAACCTGGATACAATGATTTCTGGGCGAATCGCCACAACTTTTTTATTCCCCTAATCGGCTGCGAGATCAAATCTGCAATTTAGCTTGTAATTATTTTGTTTTCAGTAGGTGCCTTAAAACCCTGAAAACGGATTAAATGGATGAAATAAACAAATTCTTAGACTGGTTTTATTTAGGAAAAATATTTCACTTTAGCGTGTGTCGCAAACTAAAATAATAAGGTCATCTTCAACGTTTTTTTTTTCAATTTTAGGCGGATCATGCGTCAAATTTACAGCGTCATATTCAACGAAGCCACGTAAAAGAATACGAGGAATTCTGTCACAATACCCAATCAAAAAGGGAAAAACGTAAGGCGATCAAATTGTCGAAGCGATATAAAGAATACGCGGTCAACAATGTCCAATTGACAGCTCATAAGCTAGAGATGGCTTGTGTTGAGCTTGTGACAGTTAATGGGAAACCAATGGAATTGATGAATGCCGGTGGTTTCCGTAAAATTGCTGACCATATTCTTCGTGCCCTTCCGCGAGATGATAGCCTTACGATCAGCGCAGATAATACTAGGAAATTAATTATTCAGGAAGCAATACAAATAAGGGAAAGGATCAAACAGGAAATGAAAGTAAGATATCTTCCGAGATTCCGTAAAAAATTAAATTTAGTTTAATTAAATTAAATTTCACGGACAGTGGAAGAGTATTCCCGTTAATACTTTGTTATAATTTTATGATATAGCCCAGCTTAAATAGTTTAATATAACTATTCTGTCCCTTCCTTTTATTTCCGATCAGCGCCCCATCATGAATAGGGAAAACTACCCGGGGCCCTTCCAAATCTCGATTGAAATTTCCACATGGGTATAATGGGCATTTATACGAATATATGTTCAATGTTTATTCACAAGAAAAAAAATTTTGATTTTTATAATAAACATAAATATTTACTTTTCTCTTAGGGCAAATTAGTAAGTACTAAGGTTGATCTTGGGACACGGCATGGGCGGTCGTTTATGGACATCAATGCTCAGTACATAAATAATGATACATTAATACTGCGAACGCTAGCAGTCAAAGAATTAGTAGAGCGACATACCAGCGTATCACTGTTAGAAGTGATTAAGGATATATTAAAGCCGTATGCTATTAACATAGACCAAATATATTTTTACACTTCTGACAATGCGTCGAACATGATAAAACTCTGTCGCATTATAAGGGAAGCTCAAGAAGAAGAGCACACATCGAAATATGAAAATCCCGGTGGAGAAAATGTAGACGAAACGACTTTCAACTTGCCCGAAACGGAGGTTGAAAGCGATGAAGATTCGATTAGTCTGCATGTACCAGATGATTTCGATGACGAAATCATCGATGGAGGCAATGCTACAGATGCAGAGTATCAGAAAGTCGTGAAAGATCTCTATACAGAAGAGGAAACTACCGCTTTACTCGATAACTGCGTAATCTGTTCGGGTGGGCTGAAGGTGAAGGGCATTCGATGTGCAGTCCACACTTTGCAGCTTGCTGTGAATGACAGCACATCGATGCACAAAGAATTAATCGATAAAGCTCGCAAAGCTGCAGTGCAATTTAGGGTAGAAAATACTTTAAGAAAAGTACGTTCGGTTGCACTTTCATCGGGGTTAAGAAAGAAATTGCCAAAACCTTTACTCGATGTTGAAACAAGATGGCACTCTACTATTGATATGCTTATAATTCTACTTCTGTTCAGACCGTATGGCCATTTGATAAGACAATTTAATCTTTCAGATGATAAGTGGGATGAAGTAGAATTATATGTAAAGTCACTGCTGCCTGCAAAAGTAGCAACAAAATTGTTGCAGGCAGAGGCTTTACTTATGTCTGACTTGTATCTAATTTGGGAGAAATGCAAAATAGACACAAAAAAAGTAGGCTCGCCTCTGGCTGCAACAATTTATGAAAATATGTTGCAGAGGGAGGATTCTCTTCTAGAAAACGACAAACTGCTGGCAGCAATGTATCTAGATCCAAGATTTTCCATCCTTTTAGAAGGTCAATCTGAGGAAAAAGCAGCGCATCACTTGCAGGTTCTGCATAATCGTCTGGTGTCAGAGAAGCAATGCAACATGGGAACAGACAACTGAAATACCTTTCAAGCTCCACCCAGTGAATCAGACGATTTTGCAGCTGCTGTAATTGCAAGGAGAATAGCGGAAAAATTCCGTCAGAAAAAGGATACGTCGAACGAATGCGTTCAAGCAGACGACTTAAGACTTCAACTTAGGAATTTTCAGGAGCAAGAACCTCAGCCTGAGTTCTGCAATGTGCTTGCCTATTGGAAAGAGAAAAAGCACACATGGCCAGAATTATATAAACTAGCCATAATTGCACTGGCCACCCCCGCTACCCAAGTCAGTGTGGAAAGACTGTTTTCGGGGATGCGATACATATTTTCAACGTTACAGGGTAACTTGAAGGCTGATATTCTTGACGCTATTCTCCTTATAAGGTGCAATAGTGATATGTTTAATAAGAACGAATCGGATGATGAGGATCATGAAATCGAGAGAAAAAGAATTCTAGTCTTAAAAGATTAGATGTGCGCCGACTATCCATGCCGTTTCCCAGAGAACGACTAAAATCAACCGGAGGATAAAGTCGCCGAGCAGTTCAAGGAAGCATGCCAATCAGGAGAAATGAGTATATTTCTGTTTTTTTGTGTGGAAAAAAATGAAAAAACTTGTTATTCTTTATATTTAAATGTATATATCTTTTATATTGTATATTATTATTTACAATATAGGGCCGTATGGTACTAAGATAAGTAGTTAAAGTAACTGAAAATTCGGAATAACTTTTAACTACCTTATTAATAGAATAAACTTAGAAATTAATTATTTCAACTAAATCCTCGTGTAATCTAACAAAGATTAGTAGTAAACATGAAAATTATAATAATCTATCATTTAATATATTATTAAAATATTCATTGATATAATAAAATTTTACAGTTACTCCATCTACTCGTTTTAATTCCCTAAGGCCTTAATTTATTCATCGTATTTAACTTAAATGGTTTTAGGAATCAGTTCAACAACAAATTTATTTACCCAAAAATAAGAAAGCAGTTGGATTCACCATGTTGTCCAATTAAGCAAACTTATTTGAGGATTTACCAGGAGTTCCTTCAGCGATGTAAGTTGCAGCCCGTAAGTAATAAGCGGATGCGAGAGGAGATATTGTAGTTTGGTACTCTCTAACTTTGAATGAGCAATAAGTCTATCACTGGTTTAAATTAGCATATCCAAGCTGCCGAATCAGCCATAATTAACCGTTAATCAGTGTAATTTCACTGTTTAACAGCTAAATTTCGCTAATTTGTCAGCTTGTTTACGCTGATTTGAATTTACTGTATGCCAATCGCTGAATCAGATTTATTAGAGCACGCTAGAGAAGAGATTGTATTTCGGTACTCTCTAAATCTGAATCAGCAATAAGTCTATCACTTATTCAAATCAGCCTATGTACTCGGTTGTATCAATGAAATTGAGCAATTTGTCAGTGAAATATCACTGCTTAACAGCTAAATTTCACCAATTTTTCCGGCTCATATACGCTGATTTGAATTTACGGTTCACTTATCGCTAATTCAGGCTTAGGTGGTGGTTTTAGTGGGTATTGCCGTTTTTTAGGCCGAGTCCTACACTCAGTGCGTGAATGCATTTCCACCTACTCTAAAAAAAAAATCATGACTCAATCATACTTAGGAATCTGTATTATCATCAGTACTAGCTACTATCGATTAGTGTAGATGTCATTCACAATTTCTAGATTCGGAAATCTTAGGTATCGATCAAGTTCACTCTTTAAATAACAAATAATACTTAACGTCATTTTTTACAAGATGGAAAATAATTTTATAAATTCTTAAAATTAAATTTTCTGAAGAAAGATCTAATACTAGAGAGGTCAAAAGAATTTTCAAGAGATTTTTCTCTTGATCTCTCCAATAGCTTAATTGGAAAAGCACCTGACCCGCGACTTGAGTATATCTTTTTTCAGAAAAATTTCGTTTGAATGTTTCCAAATTCTACCTAGAATCTAAGGCAAGAGTACTAATTCTTGCCTCCCCTGTCCTCAATTGTCGACACCCTTCCCTGATTTCATAGATAATACATTTTTTGGCATGTTTTCCTTCAATTTAATTCTTCTATCATTTTTACATAAAATACATATATTAATTATTCAGCGCAATAAAGAGCAACATCTTTCCAAAATATTTGACATCTCTAGGAAACCATTAACCAGGAGTCTCCAAAGATAGATCTTGTATCTACTAGCGATCTCAGGCCAGTAGGTCGGATCTACTCAGTTTTGATCCGGAACTGATTAAACATAAAATAATGAATGTTTTTTCTACTTCAGTTGCGATAACGTTTTTCAAAACTTTTATATTAAAAATCTAAAATTACTTTTTTTAAGAAGTTCTTTTCAATTATCTTATTTTAAAGCTTTATAATTTAAAAAATTTACATTTCGAGAGGTAAAAAAGGCGAATAATTAATTTTTTATCGTAGAAAAATAATGTGTGGCATCAATTAAAATTTGTTTAAATGTAATAAAGACGTAAAATTGTACAATTTCAGCAGCTTTGACTTTAAAAC
>NC_046658.1:20434677-20442351 GCF_010883055.1 Belonocnema kinseyi
TTACAGATTCTCGATTTAAAAGAAACTCTTAAATTTTAAACGCCTTGAATATATTTTTTACCACTTATTTTTATTAATATGTTTAAAAATTATTTATTGTTACTAATTTTGAAAACATTTATTTGTGAAAAATTATCGGCAATTACTTAGTTCAAATACTTTAAATCAAATACTTTGTATTTCAAGCACTGTCAAGTTATACCAGAAAAAGGGTTCTACGAGCCCTTCCTCAGTTGGAAGGTCTCGGTTCTGAAAGTTGAACCTAGGGCACCTTTTTTCTGGCATAACTTAACGGAACTTGTAATAAAGGGATTTGGTTTAAAGTATTAAAAATTTTAAACTAACTAATTGCGGATAGTTGTTTCTAAATGATTTTTTGCAACATTAATAATACAAAATCTTGTATTAAATTTTATGATCACAAATTCAAAGCTAATTATACCGTTCAAAATGGAATTATTAAAAATAATTTAATTAGAATAAAAATAATTTTCAATTCGAAGCGATTCAAGTTAAAAGTATAATAATTTCAGATTAAAATTTCAATAATAAAAAAATTTCAAAACGTTAAAAATAGACATATTTGTAAATTAGAATGATTGAAATTGTATCATTAAAGATTCAAATCTAATATTATTGCGTCCAAAATTAAATTATTTGAAAATTTTAACTTATAAATAAAAATAATTTTCAGTTCAAAGTGATTCAAGTTTTTAAATTGTTAACTGTAAACTGAATTGAACTTTTTAAAGTCAAAGCTGCTGAAATTAGAGAATTTAAAATTGTTATTACGATTAAATTTACTTAGAAAAAATGTAATGAAAAAATAGCATGAAAAAATAATTAAGTAAAGTTTGTATTAAAATCACATCAATTGTTGAAATTATTTAGTAGAAATCCACGTGGACACACATTACCCTAAATCTTTGAAAAATATACTGAAATGAGACAAGGTATACTCTAGGTATACTCCAACTTTTATATTGTGCCAGCGCACAATATAATTTTTATTTTTATTTCCAATTTTATTTCGATTTTTTTCACGACTTTTTCTGTGAAAGTCAAATCATGTTTAAGCTCACGTTTCTAAGCTAATTCGAATTTTTTCAGCCCATTCATTGCTCCTTTTGGACTTCTGATAGTCCCGGAGCTCGCGACAATTATATGGACGTCAGTTTAGTACTCACTAAAATTTCAGATTCTTTTGTTTTCATAGTTAAAAGTTCGAAATTCGTTGACTGATAATCATTCCCCGAGGCTTTGAAGAATACTAAAATGACGTTTTTTCATTCGAATTTCCGACCAGTTTAACGATAAATTATTGCAAAATGCACCAACAGCTGTTAGCCAGTCAACGAGATTCGAACTATTGACACATGAAAACAAAAGAATCTGAAATTTTAGTGAGTACTCAAATGACGTCCATGGAATTGTTGCGGGCTCCCGGACATTTTGAAGACTAATAATATCTATATTTTCATAAAATACGTCTACGTGGACAAAGTACGGGAAGGGGGGGGGGTTGTATTTGTCCAAATTCCACGGCTGCCCACGAGGGGTGGGGGGGGGTCAAGAAGTGGTGAAAAATTGTCCAAGTGGTATATGGATGGCCCCTTAGTTGAAAATTCAACTGTTTGGATAAAATTGTATGCATTTTGTTGAAAATTGAACTTTTTTAATTTGAAAATAGTGTTTTTCGTGTAATTTTTTTCGAAATAGTAGAAAAATAGTGTCATTGTTTCAAAAAATGTAAAATAGTATAATAATGTGGTGAGTCCGAGGCCTGCAATTAGGAATTCAGTTACTGCTGGAAATTAGCACAAATTTCTAATCGTTCAAATTAAGAGTATTTCAAATTTGTTAGTTTTAAAGATTTCAAATTATACATAACGTCTGTCAAGTATCTTTTCCGAGCAGTCTAAATAGTAATTTATTTATTTTTTGTTTATCTGCTAGATTTGATAATATTATAAATGTTCTAGGACCATTTAACAACTATATAAACTCTTAATATTTAAAAATTGGTTATTATGGATTTAAAAATTTATTGCTTTTAATATCGGGACTATTATTTTAAATTACTTTCTTTTATTGGGATATAATTTTTTATGTAATTATAATAATTATAAAATTAAGATATACTTTTGATAAACTTAAATCTTAATTTAAAAATAAAATTTTTAATTATTTATAAACAAACTGATTTGCAGTTAATTTGAATTGTGAGTATAAAATATTAAAATTGCATTAATTATTTCATTTTATATTATTATAGTAACAAAAACTAAACATTGATTATTTAATTTCGAACTTCTCAATTTTACCGTGAAGATTCCAATTTTAGGGTGAAGTTTCCAATATAATGGAGGGTCTCGAGTTCAAGGGTTCTAAGCCTCTAAAGTCTAAGGGGCTCAAATCAGGTAAAGGATTTTGACAGTTCTGGGTCAGAGCCGAGTAGCTCCGACCTACTGGCCTGGGATCGCTAGTAGCCACCAGGATCGCTCGTTGGAAACCCCTGGTCTAGACTCTTATCTGGCGCAGATCAAACGGTCTAGTCTAGACGTGGCCAGACCTATAACACTTCTGCTAAGTTTGTGGCTAGATTGTCCAGCCATCCGTTATTCAGCCGCTGGTGCCAGGTGGAAATACGCTAATGGTGTAGTACTGGCCCAGTACAGATTGCCAGAGTCTCAGTACTGGCTTTTAACGCCACGCAGTACTAACTTGCGGCGCTGGCATGGTACGGTACACCAGTATAATTACAAAAGTGTAAATTTCAAATTTTTTGTTTAACTTTAACAGCCAGTATTGCTATACACCAAAGATATAACAAAAAAGGTATTACAAAAAATAAATAATAATTGATTGCGAGTATTTTATCTATAAATGTTAATTGGTTCCAATGATTCTATTGCCTAGCAGTCGGGATTCTTAACCAGTACGCTATACCCACAGAATTGAAAGTCAATGAAAAAACCATCCTAATAAGCCAAAACTCAAAAAAGTTTAAAAAATCCAATTTTTTAGATTTTTTTCTTCATTATTTTTGTTATTATTATAAGACATCATATATATGTTTAATAAATTAAGTGCTAACGGGAATATAAATAAAATCATTCTATAATAAATAATTTGAATAGATTAAAATTTTTTTCTGTTTCGTAGCATAAGCGGCAACATTTTCTTACAGATTTTTTGTTATATATATTTTTTTTGTACACAATTTTTTTTCACCATTTTTTTTCTAAGCATATTTTATTCCAATTTTTTTGACATTTTTTTCAAACAAATTTTTATTTTCAAATATTTGTTTTCAAAATTTTGTTAAACTTTTAAAATAATTTGTTAAACAATTTTTTTTGTCGCTTATTTTGACTAATATTTGTTTTTGTAACTTTTGTGTTTTTAGGTGTTTTGGACTAGTTTACAATCATTAAGAATGACATCAAGTGTAATTTTTTAAGGAAAAATTTATTTTGAATAGTGTTAATTTCTTATTTTGTATGATTTTAGACACCCTGATATTTTTTCGAAAATGTTGAAAAAATTTGGCTGATTAATGCTCACAAATTTCTATGGTATGGATTTCGGACCAGTCCCAGATCTGGGCTAGACTAGATTTTCCTGACGAGACAGTCTAGACTTCGCCAGATCTGGGCCAAATATGACATCAGAAAGCCAAACGATTTTTCCACTAGAGTATACATGAATAAAATTAAAACCATTTTTCCAAAAAGTCTTATAACTTGTCCTTTCTTTCTATGTTTTAAAACAGCTTGAAACAAACCTATATACAGACATACTTACAGACTCCTTTATGTAAATAGTTTTATATCAATAAATTCTAAATTAATATCTCGAATACCTTTTTAAATAAAAGAAAATCGCCGGTCCTCCATTGTACACCGAAATCAGTGTTCAAGTGAGTTGTAACAAATTTGAGCCACACAGGTTCATTCGGAGAATCTAGGGGAAAAGCATAATTTAGACACTGTTTTTTCTCATCCAGAGAAACGTGAATTGTCGTCTACAAACTGTCAGTCACCTGTCAAGATGATTTTGTCGGGCGTTATTTGGGTGAAATAGATGTTGATGAGCAGGTAAAGTTATAATAATAATTACCTAACTTTTAATTTCCTCCCATTTACCAGTGACTATTAGTGTCTTAGAATAAAAATTGTACTTGGCGTGATTTAATATCCAAATCTTAGGTTAGTCAAAACCTACATGACATTCAAACCACCAAAGCCGAGATGTAAAAACTTCGTGATCGTCTGTATCTTAATTGATGCCTGTTCGTTCGAAGAAATTTCCTCTAGATTTTCTGCATTCAAAAAAGTAAAGTTAGCTGTTGGTTGAAGTGAAAATACCTAATTGCATATGTAGACGGTCATAATTTTTTCTACACATCCCGGCTTTAGTTTAAATATCGACGGCCATGACCAAGCTAACATTTGGAAGTTGCATTAGGAAGTTATCATTTTATTCTAAGTGACTAGTACACACTGTTAAATGAAAGAAAGTTGAAAATTAGGCGAATCTTATTTCAATTAGTTTCCTTATTAACAATTATTTAGTCTAATATCGAAATGCGAATAGTTGCTTTGACAGGCGTTCAGGCGGCTGACAGTGCGGTTCAGCACTCCACAACTCTGGGCATTGAGCCAAAATGCAGTCCTTAAATGATACTTTCCCCTAGATACCCAGATGTGCACCTACGTTTAGAGGAATACACTTGAGACTTGAAAATTGTTTCAAATGCTCATTGGGAGACCAATGAAACTTGAGCTGCAACAAATTTAACACCAGCATTTTTCTGTGAGATTTTGATTTGATTTTATTTTAATTCTGTGACCAGTTATAGGCGTGTCTGCCCTCCCTCCATGATACGTGGAAAGGAGTTAGGGGTTGACAATTATTTTATCTGTGACTACTATCGACGAGAAAACTATAGGTATCTGCCTTAGAAGCTTAACAACTCAGTCAAAAAAAATGCTAGCGCAACAAAAAAAAGTAATTTAAAAGCTGAAAGTGTTGTACGTTAATGGGCTTGAAGACGTTTATCTAAAAAAAATGTTGTCCTTAGCAGACTGAAAAATGTGAAATAAAGTAAGGATTTTTGAGTACATTTGAGAACAGTCAAGTTTAGAGCATTATTTCTTATATAAGGGGCGATGGAAAAACATTGAAAAAATTCATGCGTATGAGGAAAACTGTTGTGAACCAGTTGCAGTTGAGAAATTTAAAAAATAATAAGAACTGTTGCTTAAAAGCACAAAAATGTGCAACTATATTATCTTCAGTTGTAAGACAGATATTAAAGCGATTATTAAAGCGGTCGGCAGTAAAAAAACGGCCCCCCCCTGCTTTCTGTCACTTGTTTTCCAACAAAAAAATGTCTAAAAATATCGTGATTTTCACAAAAAAGAAGACTAACACATCCTTCCGGGTAATTGAAAATAAATGCAGAGCCTATTTACAGTTTGCAGTTTGAATCGCTTTAATATCTGTATTAGAACTGAAGATAATATAGTTGCACATTTTTGTGCTTTTAAGCAACAATTCTTATTATTTTTTAAATTTCTCAACTGCAACTGGTTCGCAACAGTTTTCCTCATACTCATGAATTTTTTCAATTTTTTTCCATCGCCCCTTGTATAAGAAATAATGCTCTAAACTTGACTGTTCTTAAATGTACCCAAAAATCCTTACTTTTTTTTACATTTTTCAGTCTGCTAAGCACAACATTTTTTTTACATAAACGTCTTCAAGCCCATTCTTCTCGCCCTTCGCTGTTGAATATGGCAGTGGTCGGCAAACTTTTTGCCTAATTTTGAGGTATGGTAAGGCTCCACCCGGCTTAATTTTTACATTCTCATCAGAAAAGGTATTAGATTTGTGTAAAATTTTCCCCCCCCCCCCCCCTTGATCAAATGTTCACGTTTTGAGATCCCTGAATCCGAAAAACAGGTTTTGACGAATGGGTGTCTGTGTGTCTGTAGATTTTAAGTTTTTTAGGACAATACCTTTTGAAATAACTGACAGTTTGAATTGCCCTTTGGTGTAATAATAACAGGTGTAAAAATAACAGGTCAATTCATAAACCGATCCCTAGGCGAGAATTGGTATTCTAGTAAGATTCGAAATTTCCTGACCAGGTATAATTACACTCCAATTCGGTTTCAAAATATTCAAAGAATCGTTTACAACCGTACCTGAGTTTTAAAAACACATCTGTTCCTAGTTTCGTAAGTACGAGGAGAAAAATGTAACCGGAGTAAAACCTTCGTACCAGGTCTCTGAAAAAAGGACATCAAAGAATTTTTCAAATGTAGGTCTGGGTTTTCGGAGGGAGAAGGGTGACTCTGTGGCAACCTCCTTGCCTCCCGGATCCACGCCTGAGGAATTTTAAAGGATTTGAAATATTTTAGGCAATTTCAAAGACTCCCAGAAATTGTATTTCATTTAATAATTCGAAATGAATTCAAAATCTTTCAAATATTTTGTGGTTATTTACAGGGTCCAAGGCATTTTCAAGAGTTTTAATCAATTTCAAGGCATTTTCATGGGTTTTAATAATTTAAAGGAATGTACAAAATTTGAATGTGGTTTGAAAGAATTTTCTAAGATTTAGGAAGATGAGGAAGGATTTTAACAGATCTGTAATATTGTAGGATATTTGAAAATATACGAAGGAATTTCACAACATTTCCAAGGACTTCTATGATTTTATGGGATCTTTATAGCTCTAAAGGTATTTTATTACGTTTTCCAGGATTTTGTAGAGTTTCAAAGATTTCAAGAGATTTAGAAATATTTTCTGCATATTCATTTCGAATTCAAAACGAATTCTTATCAATTTATTGATTATTTTTTTAATTCTTTCGAATTCTTCTAAATTCATTCAATTTTACTTAATTCATTGCATTTTTCAAAAGTTTTTGTTTTGCTCATCTTGAAGTCTTTAAAACTTACCTGGAATTATTGACTTCCGTTTCCGGTATGAAAGTGTAAAGTAGTGGGAATTGTAGATGCTGAGTTTTTCTGATATTGTGGTGAAATTTGAGGTGAGTGGATTGTGGAAGTGTGTGGAAGGGTGTGGAGGTGCGAGATCTAATTGTGGGATTGTGAGATTGTAAAGGGGAGGCAGATATTTTGGAGGATTGAGACAGATTTGTGTGGAACTTTGTTTGGAGATTTGTGACAGGGTGGGAAGACTGTGTTGACGGATTGGTAGTAGCAGGGTTGGGTAGCGACAAAGAAAGGTGTGACAGGTAACAGACAGCAGCGATAGAGGCAGGGAAGATAGAAGGCGGGAAAATTTGAATTTTATTAATGGCTAGTGGAGCGAGCATCTCCTCGGAATAAATAGAATTAGAGCAGGAAGTCTTCAGTACACCGAAAGAGATAAAGGAAAGAAAGGCAAGGGGGAAGTATAAAAAAACTATAGAAAAGGAAAGATTGAGAGCAAAAAGCGTAGGGTCCTTAGAAGCATTTATCAAAAGGAAGAGAGGGGAGAGGGAAAGCAGTGAAGAGAAGGAAGATATCTGGGCCAGTATAAAATACCAGAATATGTTTAGATCGCCGCCGGAAAAGCAGAGTTTGGTAGGGAAAAGCGATAACAGGGAGGGTGCCGACGGTAGCGGAGATGAAATGTCGATGAAAGAAGAAAGG
>NC_046658.1:20442451-20492627 GCF_010883055.1 Belonocnema kinseyi
CCCCCCCCCCCCGACTTCACGATTTGTTTTCGGTGGCTAACTGGCTATTTAAAGGAGTTTTTAAGTAAACTGAATTTCGCAGGGTGTCAAGAGAATGAAAGTTCAGACAATTTCGCTATGTTCTAAAATTTAAAAAAAAATAAGGAAGTTAATTCTTATCAAGCCTTCTTGCGCAATTTTGTTGCACATTTCTTTTTAAATTTATGTTGGTTTAAAAAACGTGCTTTCAAATTTGCGTAAGTTTAAGAGATATTCAGGAGTTGTAGAACGATTAGAAACTAATTAAAATTTGTAAATATTTTTTAAAGAATTGTTGAAGGTTTCACGAAAATGAAAAAAATTCCTTTAGGTTTCTACGAATAATTGACATAATTTTTTATTTTGAAAAATTGATTTTAAAAAATTCCAATACATTTTAAACTATGTTTAAAATGGTCAATAAAGAATCTGAAGATTTTAAGGCAATCTTCTTCATTTTGCTCAATTTCAAAGAAAATCAGGAAAAATTTAAATAGTTTTTAATGATTAGAAAGCTAAGAAGTTCCGAGAAGACTAGAAACAGAACTTTTTCAAGATTAGTAGGAAAATTTTTAATGGCTTTTTATTTAAAAAACGTACTTTATGAGAATATTAAAAAAGGTTTTTAAACATGTGAAAAGATTTCGTAAAATTTAAAAGAAGTGTGTAGACAATTTTAAAGCAACATGTTTCAATTTGGTAAGATTATAATAAATAGATCAAAATGGAGTAAATGCAAGAAATATTAAGAAGAATCGAAGAGATTCAAATCGAATTTTAAACTTGAATTCCTTTAGAAACTTAGATTTTTAAAGAATTGAAACATAAACTTTAGAAACTTTAAAGAAATTCCGAAAGATTTCAAGGAGGTAAAACTATTTTTCTTTACATTCCTGGAAAAAACTTAAAAGATTATGAGTCAATTTTTCACATCTTGAATTAAGGAACATAATTCTTATTGGGCCTTCTTGTGCAATTTTGTTACAAAATTTTTTAAATTATATGTTGGTTTAGAAATCTACTTTCAAATTTGAATAATTTTAAGAGATATTCAGAAATTTTGAAAGGATTAAAATATAATTACGACTTATAAAGATTTTTCAAGAATTTTGTAAGTTTTCACGAAAATGAAAACAATATTTTAGTTTCCTAGAAATAATTAAAATAATTTTTTATTTCGAAAAATTTATTTTAGGAGATTATTTTAAAGCATTTAAAAACATTCAAAAAGACCACAAAAATTGTGAAATTATCTGAAAAATTTTTAGGGCAATTTTTTTTTTGATTTTGCAAAATGAAAAAAATCAGGAAAAATTTCAATAATTTTTAAAGATTAGAAGATCTGACAAAATTAAAAAAAAAAGAATTATTTTCCTAATATCGTGTGAAAATTTTTAATGATTTTTTATTTTGAAAAATGTGCTTTAAAAGAAAACTAAAGAAGATTTTTAAACACATCAAACAATTTCGTAAAATTTCGAAAAAGAGTGTAAAAGGTTTTAAAATCAACATTTTTTAATTCGATAACATTACAAATTTTTTTTAAATGTAAGTAATCGAATAAATTCAATAAATATTGAGTAGAATTGATCAGATTAAAAAGGAATTTAAACTTCAGAAGAGTTTTAGAAACTCAGGATAAACTTATTTAAAAAACTGAAAAATCTCAACATTCTTGTAGAAGAAGAAGAAAGATGCGCCTGGAAATTGTGTACAATTATCAGTCTTTAAAATTAAAATTCGAATGATTTTAAAAAAAATTACTTTCAGCATATTTCTTCTCAAGCAGAATCACCGCTTTTAATCGCAAGAGGTTCAATTATTTCTAAGCAGAATAAGTAATTACATCAATTTTGAACATTCAAAAAAGATAACTTCGAATAAGTTGAATGAGATTTGAAAAAAGTTTGTATTAATTACACATAAAATTTCTTAAATTTTTTCTAAAAATTTGGAAACATTAAAAATTGTAGTATTTAAATACAACTTATTAAATACACTCAAACTCCTTGGGAAAAAATGTAAATAATTGCTTTGGAATGAATTATGACAGAAAATTAAAAAAAGATTACAAAACATTTTTTACTATTTCTTAAAATGTTAAAAAAATTCTTAAAATATTTCGAAGCAAAATGTTGTAACTTTTCCATATTACTTATTTTAGAAAAATTAAGGAACATAATTCTTTCAAATTTGAGTAAGTTTAAGAGATATTGAAAAATTTTGAAACGATTCGAAAATAATTAAAGCTTGTAAAGA
Source organism: Belonocnema kinseyi (assembly GCF_010883055.1). Taxonomy (NCBI): domain Eukaryota; kingdom Metazoa; phylum Arthropoda; class Insecta; order Hymenoptera; family Cynipidae; genus Belonocnema; species Belonocnema kinseyi. Next base: position 20,444,729 of record NC_046658.1, read on the forward strand.
TTTTTAAAGGAATATTTAACATAATTTTTTATTTCAAACAATTAATTTGAAAAGATTATTTTTAAACATTTCAAAACATCGCAAAAAATTTCAAATATTCTCAAAGCATCTGAAAAAATTTAAAGGCATTTTTTTTAATTTTGCAGAATTAAAAAAAATCAGGAAAAATTTTAATAATTTTTAAAGATTAGAGATTAGAAGGTCTGACAAGATTAGAAAAACATTATTATTTTTCTAATAATCGTGTAAAAGCTTTAAATAATTTTTTATTTAAAAAAATGCACTTTAAAAAAATTCAAGCAGATTTTTAAACACATCAACCGAATTCCTAAAATTTGAAAGAAGAGTCTAGAAGACTTTAAAGCAAATGCTTTAATTTGGTAAGATTAAAAAGTAAAAAAAAAAGTAAATTATCAAGAGAATTCAGGAAGTATATAGTAAACTTGATGAGATTCAAAAAAATGTAAACTTTAGAAGTGTTTTAGAAACGCAAGATAAACTTTAGGAACTTTAAAAGAATCTCGAAAGGTTTCAGGAGAATAAACACAGTTTCTTAAAATACTGAAACTCGAGAGAGTTACCAATATCTTAAAGAATTCAAAACGCTCTGAACAGATAAGAAATTTTCCTAATATTTTTTTAAAACCCATAAAATAAAAATAAAATGTCTTTAAAATCTCCTAGGATCTTTTCTGACATATCTGATATATTCGAAAGTCTTTTTTTAATTTTCTTGAGAATCATATAATTATTATTCACATATAAATTTATAAACAAACTGATAATATTTATTTTATTGTATATGAAATCTTTACAAAATCTTTAATGCCTTAAAATACTTATCTCAAAATTTAGCTTTTACAATTTTATTTTTATTGTAAAATAATTGTAATTGGAAATTGATTTTAAATAATTGTAAAATAAATCCAACAAAATTTATTTTATGAAGAAATATCTCATGATTATAAAAAGAGAAAAAAATTGTAAAGGTAAGTCTTTGTAGCATTTTAATAACTAATGAACATATTTTTAGATTATTTTTCCTTGATTCTGGCCGAGGGTCAAACATGGTACAAAAACCGTCGTGAAATTTCAAATAAAAACTGTACTCTCTATACAATAATTTTTAAATTAAAAATGATAATACTTTTATCATTTAAAATTTTTTTAATTTATATGCTATATCACCAGAGATTGCACCTTACCGACAGTAGATCAACCCTCCAAACCATGAAGGCAGAAAATCTACACAATATCGATCAAGTTAAGAATCTTCAATAACAGAACATGCTTAACGTCTTAATAAGACTAGATGGAAAATAATATTTTTAAATTAAAATTATTTCTTGAAAAAAAGTCTTATTAAGACGTTAAGCATTTTCTGTTATTGAAGATTCTTAACTTGATCGATATTGTGTAGATTTTCTGCCTTCATGGTTTGAAGGGTTGATCGACTGTCGGTAAGGTACAATCTCTGATGATATAGCAGATAAATTAAAAAATTTTTAAATAATTACTTGTACCATTAACACCTAGCTAAAAATTAGCGTTATGTTCTTGAATTAAGAGTTCTTAATCTGATCCCTCTAATAGCTTAATTGGAAAAGCACCTGACCGGAAATCAGAAGTTTTGTGGTTCGATTCCCAATGGAGTGAAGATGAAGTAGGATCTTTTTTTCAAGAAATAATTTTAATTTAAAAATACTTTTATCAATATTTCCAAAATTTATTTGAATATGATACACATTGATTTTTATTTGAAAAATTCCTGTAAATAGTTGGCGTTTTTTAAGTTTTACGATATTTGTGTACCATGTTTGACCGTAGGAAATAGATTTCAGGAATAAAATTATAAAAAAATATATCCATTTGTTAGTAAAACACTATGAAGAATCGCCTTTCAAATTATAGTTGAAGTTGAAGAAATACGATTTCTCTTATCGTTTTTCGGCATATCATTTTTCACTAAACGTAAAGCACATTAAAATACACTTTAAGAATAAAAATAAAGAAGTTCAGAAATTCATGCAGTTTTCTGTTAAGAAAATCCCACACATTTTAAAATAAAATTCCTTTCCACATCACATTCAAAGGAAAATTTTAGAACATTTTTGTCAAATGATTAGTCCTTTGAATGAGGTCAAGTTAATAACTTTTTGGCTTTTTCTCTTAAAACCCTCAAAATTGTGATTATAGCCTAAAATAGCATGACAAGTGATGTATCAAACAAGAACCTAGAGGACTTAAATTTTTTTATTTTATTGGGTTTAAAAAAGTATTAGAAAAATTTGAGTCTTTTTAAAAGATGTTTAGGACATTTAGAACTTTGAAAGATATCAACGAATATTTGAGAAATTTTGAGAAATTTTTTCAAGTTTTTATATATTTCTAATACGTTTAAAACAAAATAAATTCCAAACAAATATTTTTAACTTACTACATTTTTCTCAACATTTTAAAAAAGCATTTAAGGTGTAAAAAACTTGACTTATATAATCTTCTAAATTTCTCACAGGAGTTTTAAGAAAAATAACTTTATCTCCTTGAAATCTTTCGGAATTCCCTTAAAGCTTCTAAAGTTTATTTTTTTGAAATCTTTGAAAATCTACATTTCTAAAAAGTTTAAGTTTAAAATTAGATCTGAATCTCTTCCATTATTCTAAATATTTCTTGAATTTACTGGATTATTTACGTTTTTTAAAACTTTTTAATCTTCTCAAATTGAAACATTTTGCTTTAAAATCTTCTACACTCTTCTTTTCAATTTTAGGAAATCGTTTGATGTGTTTCAAAATGTTTTGAAAAAAAAATTTTTTAAGTACATTTTTGTAAATAAAAATGATTAAAAATTTGGAAACGATTATTAGAACAAAATTTCTTTTTTCTAATATTTTCAGACCTTCTAAACTTCTAATCTTTAAAAATGATTCATATTTTTCCTGATTTTTTTTGCAAGTTTCAATTATTTTTTAATTGTATCGCAATGTCTGAATATCTCGTAAACTTAATAAAATTTTAAAGCAAACTTTACAAACCAACATAAACATAACACAAAATGGTGCGACAAAATTTCACAAGAAGGCTTAATAAGAATTAAATTCCTTATTTTTTCTAAAATTATATAATATGGCAAAATTACGAAATAATTTTAAAAAATGTGAAATTTTATCTCAGAATGTTTTGGTTAAAAAATAATTTTTTTAATGAAAATCCAACTATATGTTTAAAAATTGAACTATTCTGTTGTAAATTCGATTGTGTGTGGTTTTTTTCAGGCAAAAATTCATATTTTTTTTGTAGAAAATTATTCTTCTTGTTTAAAAATTCATCCATTTTAATCAAGATTTCATGTCTTTAGGAGAAAACGCAGTTTTTGGTGAAACTTCTTTTATTTTGGTATAAAATGGTTGAAAGTTCATCTATTTTTTTGGAAATTAAACTATTTTTCTTAAAAAATTTTGGTTGTAAATTGATTTTTTAAACTGATTATGTAACCGTTTTTCGTTGAAAATTTATCTATTTTGCTAAAAAAGGTTTTTGTTGTTTCAAAATTGATTTTGAAAATTTTGAATTTCTGTTTTCGGTAGAAATTTATTGGTTTGAAAATTAAATTATTTGTTTTCAAATTTAATTTTTTGCATGGACATTTAAATATTTTGTTGAAACTTTGATTTTTTGGCTTGATAATTATTTTTCAACTGAAAATTTATCTATTCAATTTTTCGTTGAAACATTACAATTTTAGTTGAAAATTAATTTCCTTCGTTTGAAATTCCATTTTTTGTCTTAAAATTTAACTGTCCATTTTTACCTATTTACATAAAGTCTATTATATTTGCCTCTTCACAATAAGCCTAATGGTTATAAGGTAACTCGGAATTTCAAAACCTGAATAAATTTGAGGAGCAGCTAGATCGTCATTCGTGAGTGCTCGGGTTCCTGCTCGTGCATGTTTGGCTTTACACTAGGCTGGTCTTCGCAGCGTTTAACTCGGAAGAGCTCGGGTTCTTGCTCGTGCATTATCGGCTTCACACGAGGCTGGGCATCGCAGCATTTAACAGAGCCGACTCACCGACACGCTACGTTTGAATGTGTCGCTCCTAGATGGGAGAGTGGTGGGGGCCGAAAAATCCCACGCTCTGGAGACACTGGTTGGTAATATGATACGTGCGCATTCATGTACGGTGAACGACGTACGTCGGACTTACGTCAATGCTGCTGTTGGTTGCAAATTGCCTATTCTGTACTCACCTTCATGAACTTCGGCGCGTGCAATGTAGTTATTCGGTACTGAATAGCGAAGCACTACATTCAATTGTTTTTCCTTTCATTGCACGATGGCGAATAGGCATAAGGAGCCCAAAGTAGTGTAAACGAAAATGAGCAAATTTTAGTCGTATGGGCATGGTTACGATACTTCCCGGTCCCGTGTATGGCGCTAATGTAGCACGGGGATAAAATGGCAGCTGCCTATGTTTACATCGTTGATATTGACACAGTTTGCATAATCTATTAAGGGTTGTGATATTTGATTTAAATAGATCAATTATTATATATGTAAAAAAAGATTTTAAGAATTTGGTTCATCGCGAAACATTTAATCGTTATGATCCTGCAGTGGACGAGGTAAGTTACATTATGTGGTGATGTGAAAAATAATAAGTATATAACTTACCAGTTTTAAATCTTGTATACTTCCCAGTAAGACAAAATTTGGCGACGTCTTTACGACATCGTTACTACATATTTACGACATCCTATGTCCATGTCATTTCAGTGTCTTTGCGATATCGTAAAGACATCATCAGATCATACGACTTATTTACAATATCGTAAAGACACCTTAACGAAATGCACATAGGATGTCGTGAAGTTATCGTAAAGATGTCGTAACGATGTCGTAAAGACGTCTCCAAACTTTGTGCCCACTGGGTTACGCATCACAGAACCGGTACCAAACTTTCACTTTAATGTAGGAGTTTTTATATTCCAATAATCTTGGCATGGCTCAAAGAAATTAATTCAACGATTTACGTATTTTGTATTTTTCTTTGAGCCTTGAGGTTATGTTTACACGCAGTGATCCCAGATCTGAAACGAGACGTGGTCCAATTCTATCACAAATCTATGTCCGTGTCAATATAGTAGGAGACGATATACATGACTGGGTTACGCGCACAACCCAGTTCTCCTCTTCTGCATTTGAAAAATCGAAGGTGCACGATTGCCGGTCGTTATGTAGGGGTGAGCCACCCCCTACATACGACGGAAATAACGGAAAGTAAGGCAAAATTCGGTAACAGAATTAAAAAATTTTTAAATGGCGGATCCAATACGGCTGATCAAAATTTTTAATATTTATTGGATTCCTATAAAAGAGAGTAGTTGGAGTCGCTGAATCCTAATCTGACATAAAATTTCAAAATTAAAAATGTCTCATAAAAAATTTCAAGCCATTGGAACTTCGTCAATTTATTTTTCTACCATTAAAATTAACAGAATATTGATTTCTCATAATACTTCAAAATGGTTAATTCGAACATTTTTGTGTATATATATTTGTGTTGTAGTTACAAATATATGTATTATTAATGAGCATCAGAGTGCACAATTTTTGTTACTGTTTAATCGTGGAGCAATAACGATAATCGTCGAAAAAAAATTCAAAGATAACGATTTTTTACACATTTGTGCATCCTTGAATTTTAAAATGTGTTGCACAAGATTCCCCGAAACTAAAATCAACTGGATTTTAGAAATGTTCTGGTTTGTCATCAATGTACTCACTTTTGTACCAAGAATGTTTGAACAAATTTACGTACCTCGGTGAAGGTAGTTGTGGACCAAAGATTGCATTTTAATAATATCAGTTTTTAAATGTAAAATGTAAAATTTAAATGTAAATTTAGATCGTGATTTTGCCTGTCGTTCCCGCTGGTATTATGTGTAGATTGACATGTTTGTTTTCGGGTGCAGTTTCCGCTACTATTCTACGACAATGACCACTACATGCATCAATTAATAGAATACTATTTGGTCCCACGTTTGAAAAATATATTTTCTCCAGACAAATTTTGAAGTGATCTAAAGAAAATGTAATATAAATGTAATTTGAGAAATAGTTTTTTGAATTCACATGCTTAAATTAAAAGAGTTGTTCGTAATTTTTCATACCTGAAGTAAGTTTCTTAAATTGTGATGCTTCTATATGAACATTTTCGGCCCTAAAGAGAGTGGCCTCTACTAGTGGTCCAAACTTCCCACTTTGTTCTTTCAAGACTAGAAACAACAACGTTGTTGCTGACACTTACTGAACGAGGCATTGCACTTGTCTTTCTCCTTCGGCGGCCAAAGTTCTTCCTGAATGCATTTCCAGCTAAAAGGCACTTTGAACAGAATTATAAACATTTTTTAATCAAAATTCTCTTATCTGTTGTCTAACACCAGTAACAAATGCTTCGGCTTTCTTTCTCAACTCTTCAGTGTTTTCTAAAGATTTTCGAGTGAAAAATTTATCAATCTTCCTGGATACTATTCTGTATGCACGCTTAAAACGTGTTAACCAGTGGTTTGAAGCGCTAAATTTGAAATCTTCATGTCCTATTTCCTTCTGGGCTTCCAAGGCCCATCTCCGTAAATCTCTGTTATGAACAGCGAAGTCGGGGCCAAGTGCTGATTTAAAATTTTCCAGTATAAAGTCACAAATTCTAGGAATATTTTCCCTGTATGTTCCAGCTTTATTCAATAAGTGGGCCCAACGTCGCAATTGTTTGGCAGACGTTACCCTCTCTAAATTCATTCTTACAGTATCAATATTTAAATTTTGATTTTTTTCACTTTTCCAGAATTTTACGTATCTTAATTTATAATCGTAAGATATTTCTTCTCTGTGTTCCGTAAACTAATCTGTAGGTGCACTTGGCCACTGCGTTATAGTTTGCTGAATCACATCTTCTACTATTTCTGCATTCATATCTTTATACGGTTTATGAAAATCTAAAGACTCCTCAATGATCATTTCAACATCACTGAACTCGTTCATTGCGTGTAACAAAATGCTTTCAATATGTCCTTTTAATTCAATTTCCTTATGGTTTTCAGTGCTGTTAAGGGCATGTGATACTTCGTCGTGTGGTCAATCGGGTTCAGTTCCCCCGGATTTTTTTCCACAAAAATGAAAATTTTAAAAAATTGAATTTGGAGATGCTATAAAATATCATAACGGACGTCCCCGGACTCTTTTTTGAGGGATAATAAAAAACAAAATTTATTGTAATAAATAAAAATTGTATGCATGTGCATTATTTTGAGGTTACGCCGTTTTTCATCTCTGCCTTTCCGATAGTTTTGAAATTATTGATAAAATAAACTTTTTTGATTGTTTGCAAACAAGGTTAGTTCTGGGAGATTAGTTACTATGTTTATTTGTAAGTCCAAAGTTTTCGGCCAAAAACATTGTGTAGTTTGGAAGTAACTCTCGGGAGAATTGTAAGACATATAACCTCGAAATATGCACACACGTTGTTAGCAATATTAAAATTTTTTGAAAAATAAACACAAAAATAGTCTCCGGGGACGTCCGTTAGCATATTCGCTATCATTTCCCCAACTTTCAAGTCAAAATATTTCTTATCCTATAAAAAAAGGCGGGGGAATCTAACACTGAAAAAATCGATAGTAATTCCTAAGCGCTATGCAAATTAATCACATGTTTCTAAATTAAAAATTTTTGAATTAACCTACAAAAAAAGTGTGTGGGGAAACCCTTTAGCATGTTAGCTATCATTTCCCAATTTTTTAAGGCAAATATTTATTATTCTACAAAAAAGCCGGGGGAACCTAAAACTGGTAGAATTGACCATTTTCTAAGTATCACATGCCCTTAAGAAATTTTAATTCAATATCAAAAATATCAAAAATAATAATCCATAATAGCAATTTATTCTTGACCATGTATTGACTATATTTCTCTGCATAGGGCATTAGTGTGAAAGAGCATTATTACAACCTTGTTAAACATTCGCCAGTTTTCTGGTCAGTACCTCTCTAGGAATAGGATGAGCTGGCTGATAACTCTTCAATTCCTCGTCAAGATATCTGCACGGGGCACTGCGGAGTCAATAGGAGTAATCTGTCATGAGATAGTCACATGTAGAGGGAGAAAGTATTAAATAAGTAAATAAATAATTATGAAATATTATGTTAACTTTCACGAAGTACTTACTTCACAATCCAGGCCATAAGAATTGTGGGTTCGATAAGATTCTTCTTTCAAAAATTAACCATTTTGAAGTACTATGAAAACTTAAGTTTCTTTTAATTTTAATAGTGGAAAAATAAATTGACAAAGTTCCAATGGTTTGCAATTTCTTATGAGACATTTTTAATTTTGAAATTTTTATGTCAAATATGGATTCAGCGACTCCAAAAACTGTAGCACACACACTTTTATAGGAATCCAATAAATATTAAAATATTTGATCAGCCATATATACATATATATTGATCAACCCCCGTATATACAGTTTCATCAAAATCTTACTTTTGTACTTTTGGGTAATATATATTTTTTCAGAATGTTCCTTTTAATTTTGCCTTACTTTCCATTATTTTTGTCGTATGTATGGTGTGGCTCACCCCTACTTTTTACATTCTCATCTAATGAGAAGGTATTGGTTTTATGTAAAATTTCACTTTGTCGGTTTTCATAAAATTTTCACGTTTTGAGACCCACTGAGTCAGAAAAAAACGATTTTTACGAAGGTGTTTGTCTGTCTGTAGTCTGTAGTCTGTAGTCTTTATTCTGTAGGCACGATAACTTTCAAAAAATTAATCAGATTGGACATGGCACACTTTTTCAACGCCGAAAAAAAATAACAAGTTCGTGAACCGTTATTTTTTTCAAAAAATCAAAAATTACTAGGGTTATAGCATTTTCAAAATCCAAAAAAATAAAATAAAATGAAAAATTTAGGCCAAACAACGCATGATAAGATAAAAAGTGTGGAGAAGAAAAACATTGCTTTTTGAAAGCCCTGCAAGATTATGATAACAACTTTTTCAATTTGGTCAAAAAGTTGAAAATTCCACATTTGATCGTACAAAAAAAATTTTAAACCACATTTATTAGAGATTTAAAAATTCTATGTACGGTTGTTTATAGTACTCAGAAACTCAAACAATTTAACCCCATGACTTCTTTCTATAAAAAGAAAATTATCATATTTAGAGCATTTTCAAAATGCAAAAAAAAACAAAGTGAAATGAACATTTTAGGCCAAACAACGCATGGTATGAAAAAATGCCGGGAGAAGGAAAACTTTGCTTTTTGAAAGCCCTACAGGACTACGATAACAACTTTTTTAATTTGTTCAAAAAGTTGAACATTCCAAATTTGATCGTACCAAAAATAAGGAAAAATTAAAAAAATCCATGTTTTGGTCAAACTATGCAAGATACGAAAAAAGTGAAAAAGCTCAAATTGCGCGCCCTGAAAAGAACTACAAATTGATAATGGATCACTTTTCGATATAAGCTACGAAAAAAATTAGACAAAAATTGTTCATCCAAAAAAGAACTATAATTTTTGATAGGACAGTTAGTTTTTGCTTTAGTCGTAAAAAATAACATTCTAAATAAAAATATTAAATTTGTTTGAAAAAACGACACAAGGTATGAACTTAAATTACCAGACAACAGTTGCATATTATGAATTGTAATGATATACATTTATTGAAATGATACATGTTTCAGAGCAGCTTAGAATACAATTTTATGCAAAATAAAAAAAAAACAAATACAAAAATAATCATGATAAATAAAAGTTGCTTTTTATTTTGAAATTTTCAAATAAGTAATCCCAGGCAGAGTTACATAAAAAATGTATTATAATTGATATAAAAGTGTTGTGTATGATGAAGAAAAGTTGACATGTTGGACAAAATCGAGTGCGAAGCACGAGATACGTCATGAGAATGTGTTCGTTAAAGCCAAAAGAGCTTTAACAAAAGAATGTTCAAAATCACAAAATTACAGTTGTCGGTCCGTTCACCTTTGATTTGAAAAGGTCTGTGCCCGAATGCGGAAGAAATGCAAAGACCAACTGCGGAGTGCGATGGTCATCAGTCATGTGCAGTAGGTGCGCTCAAACTCTCTTTTCACGAAAGAGAATGCACAGTTCCAAAATTATAGTGATGGATTTTTGTGTCTTAATTTTAAAATGTTCACGCAAGAATGTGCGAAAATATAAAGACCGAGCGCGTAGCGCGAGGTAAATACATAATAGAGCGCGAAGCCCGAGAACCAACAGTTGCGCGCTCTAGGCGCGCTCAAACTTGCGAACGAAACGAACTGCGCGCGCAGCGCGCGATGAGGATGTGCCCGCGCGGCGGGCAGATTTTTTTTAATGATGGCAGGGAAAAAGGATTTTTCATTTCTTATTATTCCGAAACTTTTCCAATGAATTTTATTCAAAAATATTATTTTCGTCTATTTGAATTAATCAAACCACCTCTTGACACTAACATATTTGGAGGGTTGTTTTATCGGGTAGTATGCTTCTCGCTCCCGAGTTTCATAGGTAGGCACCGGCTGAGGGGAGCGAACGTCACTTCCACTGCTCGGGCTAAGGATCTAATTACGAGTACGCCCTCTCAAGCAATGTCTAACCCTACTTTCCCTTACCCTTCCTAGTTCAGTGATATCTGAGGCCCAGTGTCAATACTATACAATACTACACAATGTCAGAGTAATTCAAATAAGAATTTTTCCATATAAATGTTTACTTTTTCTTTAGTTACTAGTTTTTAAGAATTGTTAAAATTGTCCTTGTTAATTTTTAATTATTAATTATACTTTTACTTTTTGAGTCCGCCACAATAACGTGATACTAGTTCAACAAAGGTCAATCTAGAAAGTTCTTTGGACTGACACATTTTAATTTGTTCTAAAACAAATGAATGCTTGCGTTTCGATTCACAGTTCTCAAATTTATTAGGGAAATGTAAACTGTTACATTTAATCTGGGGTTGAAGTTGAATCTCTTTTAAAACTTCTGTGAAATGGAAAACATTTCGAAAATTTCAACATTTCGAAAACACGCGACAGTGTATCTCTAAAGAAAAGGGCGGCGGAGAGAAGGGCGGAAGAGAAAAGGGCTGGACATTGGTGGACTTACTGACGTAGTCCGTGCAGTGGAAGGAGATGTTTGCTCCCCTCAGCCGGTGGCTGCATGCGAAGGTCAGGAGCGAAAAGTCAATCTCCCGTTTCATCCCCTTATACCGTTTATTGGCCGATAAGAAAGAATAAGTGTCGCTTAGTTTTTGGTCCCCTACAACATATATCAAGATCATTGAAATCAGGGAGGGGGGACACCTGGGGTACTTTCCTTGTCAGAAAAGTAAATAGGATTATGACAGGCTCATAATAATAAAGAATAAATCTAGAGAAGAAATTATACCAAAATGCACTCCATCTAGCTGACAGCATTCAGGAATCGTTAGGAAGAAAGTTAGGACTTCTGACCATGTCTGACCACTTTTGTTATGTATAATGACAGAAATAGGTAACGTCAGACCCGTTTATATTTCCTAGGTTATTCATATATTATTTATGCATATTCTCTTCTTGATTATGTTTCATTATTAATTTTTACATGCTACCCAGGAAAAAAAAGATAAAATCGAGTCGGTTTGAATTGCGTAACTGTCATTTGCAGAATGAAAGAATAAAAATGCAATCCCGGTACGAAGCGTTGAATTCAGACCCAGATAGCACAAGAGTTTGCAGCAAATAAAAAAATGTCCGCCATGTGGCAATATTGCTAAGCAAGATTGATAAAACGCTGCCTGTCAATCTTGTACTTGATACATTGCACATGAGTTTTGCATGGCACCTAGGGCTGCGCAGTAATTTTTTAGCGTTCTCTCAGAATGCCGCCTTATGTGTCTACAAAAACGTATGATGTATGGTACTTAAAAAAAAAATTATCATAAAACTTGGCCACGAATCTTCCTCCAATGTTCCCTCAATATTGCAGGCTAGCTTGCAGTAAGATTCCCATGGCAATGGTCCCTCAATCTTACCTCGCAATATTGCCGCATGGCGGACATTCTTATTTGCGGGAAGCTTGTCTAAACCTTGCAATGCAAGCTTCCGGACCTTGCACCCCAAGTTTTAGACAAGCTTGCCGTAAACTCTTGTGCTATCTGGGGAAAAATTAATAATTTGTATTGCAATGAATACGCGATTTTTCCTCCGTCTAAAAATCCCCCAACGGTGCAAATCCCATTTCTCTCAATCGACTTAGTAAAATTTAACGAAAGAATTTACTTAACCTATTTTTCATTATTAAATCTTTTTACACCTTATAAATTCGAAAAATATTCAAATTTATATTTATGTATATTTTAATCATGTATTTAAACGTTTGAAAAAATACGTCAAAGAAATCTATTTCAATGTTCGAATTAAAATAATTTTAACTCCAGAGAGGCGGACTTGGATTGATTAAAATTAAATTTTCAAAACTTATATTCCACATGAAGGAATCAAAATTATTTATTACACATATTTTGTGAACTTATTCGAAGGAATTAAATAATCTCAAAACACAAACACTTTTGGTAAATAGAAGACATCTCTGTGAGGTGTATCTGTCAGTACAATTACAGGGAATTAAATATATTGAAAACACGTTCTTTTTTGGGGAATAGGAACCTATGCGGCGGCCGCTATGAAAATAGAAATAAATTAGTTTCTGACCCAGGAAAAAAGAACCGATAGAAAGTGAGTCGGTTTAAATTGTATATCTGTCATTTGCAGATTAAAATAAAAATGCAATCGGTTGGTCACATTTTTAATCGGTAACCTTTGCGCAGTGCTTTTAATCGGACGTAGGAAGACTGCGCGAATAGACCTTTCTCTAATACCTGATTCAGAAAAGGTTCTCTAATCCTATGGCCAGCTTGCGCTAAACCTTATACCTTTCATAAAATTAAATTATCTCAACGTCAACTTTTGAAATAGGCCTGTGAACTGGGCTAATAAATAAATCGCTGGATCCTAATGGGAAATAGGCGGAAAACTGTAGACTATTTAGATGCAATGTTTTCAGTTTAAATCCAGGACTCTGCGAATTAATTGGAAAATTCCAAACAGTACCGTATATATTTTTAAAATTAAACATGAGAATTTGTAGCGTTGCAGTAGTTTTGCGTTAAATAATGGATCTCCAAAATGCATAATTTTTAGAAATATGGAAACATGAAATAATGTCTTAGTTGAAGTAGTGGATTAATAAATTCTAAAGTAATGCAAACCTGAAAATGAAACAAAATTTGTTTACCCATAACTACTTAAGGATGACAAGTGGTTACATCCCTGATGACCTGAGCTTCTAAGTTGCATTTAAAAGGAAACGCTCCACCAAATAACATAAAAAATCCTCTTTTCTTTCACGATAGAAGCACTCTCTATTTTAAGTGGAAGAGGTGAAAAATTGTTGGTTTTTGATAACTACAAGTTTCGCAAAGGTTATGTTGCCAAAAGTGGTACTGTGACTTGGAGGTGTGCCAAGAAAGATTGTCTTGCAAAAATGCACACCCCTGGTATTGAAAGCAATATTGTGATTGATAAAGATTTAAATCATAATCATACAAGAGATCTCAATATTGCTAAACAATCTGTAAATAACAACACTAAACGAAAAGCTATGGAAGAAGTGTGTGCAAAAACAGCAAAAATTATTCACTCTGAATTAAAAACAAATGAATTTTCATCATAAATTACCTCACATGACTTGGACCGCATCCGTAAAAATATCTCCGCAGCTAGACGCAGTATTCTTCCAACTCTCCCTAAATACCAAGAACAGGTGTTCGAAAAAATTAGAAGTATGTGCAAAAATTCTAGTATTAAAGTAAATTGTATTTGGTTAGATAGCAAATTTAAATTCCCGGAATAGGAATCTGATCAATGAATTTATTTTATTGAACCATGGTATATCATTTTTATAATTGATTAGAGCTCATTAGAAGTGATTAGGGTAGATTGCAGAATAGGGACGTCACCTCTGTTTTGGCTGAAATAAACATTATTTTCAGAAATTACCTAATACAATATTTAATTGAACGATAAATGAAGATTGTTCTTTGAAAATTGTTTTTGGGGTATGTAAAAAAGTTGTGATATCCTATCACAATAACCCATGATTTTATCGAATCTTTTGCATATCATACATTTGATCATGGCAGAACGGTGTGTTTTGCGAATTGAAGAAACATAAAAATTTTAACAGTGTTAATTTTTAAATTTCTTACAAAATATTCTCCAAGTTTTTCGCTTGCTTCTCACGCAGTGGTGCATAGTGGTTAAATCAAATATTTATAAATAAATGAAGATAGGGGTTACATTTCTTAAACCGATTTGAAAGTTCTTTTTAGAATTTTTCTGTGCTAAATGTGAAATAACTTCATGGCAGCCGAATTTTTAAAAAGAAGTTTTTATTATTTTTCATTTAACGAAGTGTAAAATAGGTACATTCTCGAAAATCAAAGTCCCCTATTTTGTTTAATCTACTTGTTATTGTTCTAGCATGTTTAAAATACTATATTTAATAATAGTGTGGAAAAATACTAATATGTCGTAATTAAATACTATTTTGACACATTTTACAGAATAAAATATCTGGGTCTTGTGAATTCATAAGAAAGCATTTTTTTCATTATCTTGTTTTTAACCAATTATCAATTTCTTTAATTTTGTCTAAACATTGCCAAAATAATTCTCTAAAAATATTTTAAAAAGTTCTTATTATGAAATGATTTCATTGAAAGAAACTTGTTTAAATGCTGAAAATAGCAAATTAATGATGCGTTTTTTAATTGATATAGTTTAAACAGAAATTAATTTTTTTTAATTAATATAAACTTTGTAAAAATTAAAATTTTAAGTTTCAATGCAGCAGTGTCATATTTGTTTAAGGATTTTTAATATTTATAAAACGACTTTTGTCTGTAATCCAATTTTCAGTCAAGTACAAGCATTATAAAAACAAATGTAAGTATATTTCTCATTCTTATGATCAAATAATATAAATTAATACAGAGTTTAAGCAAAGTTTTATGGTTTGAGGTAATTTTAATCGTTAGAAATTTAAGACGAATTTAATAATAAATGAATTTTATGAAAATATGCTCAATATAAAAATAAAATTATTTATAGAATTTTTTAGAAATTTATCTTAAAATATGGAATGAATTACGCAATGTGATAGGAATTTATTTCGATATATTCTTATAAACCGTGTAAATAGAATAGTGAAATTTTTTTTACAACTTTAAATTGTTTTAATGTGATAAGAAGTTTTCAGATATATTCTCATGAGCTCTGGAATTTACTTCCAAATGATGTAGATGGATGAACACAAATAAATATTCTTATGTTATTATGGATGTGTATTATTTTTCTGTATTTCTGTATTTATTAGTCTGTTTTGAAAGAGACCCCCTCATCTTTAAGCATTTAATCTTCCTAATCCGTCCCTTGAAGAGTTTTAGCGCAGTGAAGCTATGGCTCACGGCCTACCTGAGGGGGATTCGCGCAATCCAGTTTCTTCGTTTAAATCTGTAATTCCACATTCGTCAAAATGCTGACTGAATAGTTGTATAAGACTGACAAACATGAAATAATTCATATGAGCCTTCTACGATTCATTAATGTGCATAGGAATGGGTTGAGATTCAATATGAAATGGAGTTCTTAAAAGATCACACCCAATGGTAAAAATACGATGCGCATATAGCAATTTTCAATAAGCGTGAATCTGACAATTGTAGGTTACCTCAGACTGTGTTCAACTCAGTGGAATATGCAGATTAATATTTTAAAGAATTAATTCTTTTGAATGAGAAGTATGAGATAATAAATTTGAATAGAACAATGCAGATTAATCAAACAAACTCCGCAATTCGCTTATATCCATTTGCATCACAAACATCCGAATATTTAGAATGTTAATACCCGCATTTTCGGTAAAGGTAATTTCGATAAGATAAAACGTAAGTGTTTGGTTTTGTAAATTAAAGATTCATATATGGTAAATGTGAAATAAATTTGTAACATTCTGATGTGGTGTGATGCAAATATGTCAAAAAATATGTTCAGCAAAAGCAATTAAAGTGTCTGAAAATAAATAGTCTGTAAATGAAAATAGACTACATGTATGTCAGGATTTTCATAAAAGTTGCCCATTGAACTATTTTTTAATAAACAATTTTAACTATTTTAATTAAATTTGTTTTCTTTAAATTAATAATTTCATAACGGGATTATCGTTATTCTATCGATCAACGCTGATTCATAATCGCTACTGAATGGGTTCGAGAAAAAAATTACGTGGCCGATTAAAGAATTTGATTTCTCATTCACTCACCTCAAAACCCATTCAAATGTAAGTAAATGGATTTTTGTTTCCTGGGGAGATATCCTATTCTTATAATGAAGTTTTAGACAGATGGAAAAATCGCGCATTCAAAATAATAGAATAATCTTCACTTTTACGTTGAAATCTAAAAATATTCATTTTTCTCTATTAAACGTTTATTACCGGGATCGGTTGGCCATATTTTTAATCAATCACATGAACGCGGTGCTTTAAATCTGCCATTTCACATTCGTTAAAATGCTTAGTGAATAGAGTTGAATGAGACTGACTAACCTGCAATAATTCCTATGGGAATTCTACGATTCATTAATGTGCACATAAATGGGTTGAGATTTAATATGAAATGGAGTTCTTGAAAGAACACAACGAATAGTAAAAATACGATGCACACACAGCAATTTTTAATAAGTGTGAATATACCAATTATATGTCACATCAGGTTATGTTTAACTGAGTAAAATATGCAGATTAAAATTTTAAAGAATTACTTCTTTCGAATGAGAAGTATGAAGTACAGTGAAAACCTTCAATAGCTACCCCCCCCCCCCTTCTATAGCCTTTCCGAGGATTGACGCCACGCCGCATGTAGGTGTAACAGGTGCTGCTCGGGGTGCGCGGGCTCTGCGGCTGTCACTCAGGCGAGCAGTCAAGCGTGAACAAACAATAGCGGAGCAGGCTATAATGAGTTAGTTGCCATCCACCGTCAGCACCGAGATTGGAGCTATAGAAGAGTTTTGCTGTAATACATTTGATTAGGACAATTATGATTAAACAAAAATTAAAGAAATTAAAGTTAAATGATATTGTTATATATTATAATTGATGCTACCGTTTATTTCGAAATTTAATGATTATTTTGTGCAAGAATTATAAGATTTATACTGAATTAAGCGTCAGTGACATTTAATTTATTCAGTGCACATGCTAATGGCTGCAGTGAGTCCACGTATTAGAAACGAACTCTGCAATTTCCTCATATCCATTTGCATCACAGACTTCCAAAAGTTTAGAAATTCAATACCCGCATTTTTTTAAAGGTAATTTAAATAAAATAAAACGAGAGTGATAGTTTTTGTGCATTTAAGATTGATATCAGATAAATGTGAAGTTACATATAACCTACAGATTGTAACTTATTTATTTTTCACTTTCAGTGATGAGAATGTATAAACGTAAATTAAAAAAAAAAATCAGTGTTTGTTGTGTAAAATATAAAAATAAATTTTCAATATTCAAATGTGCGAAGCAAATATGTGAAAAACGATGTTCAACGAAATATTAAAATGTCTGAAAATACTCTATAAATGAAAATAGTCTACATGTATGTCAGGACTTTCTTAAACCTCAAAACCCATTCGAATGCATTCTTTCCGGTTGGCCTACCTACGATCCTAGCCGATGAGGTACCTGATAGGCTGTGAATTAGGATATCTTCAGAAACAGTCAGACTTGTCAGGAATGGCCAGGATGCTCAGAAATCGTAAGATTTTCTGACTATTTGTGACGATTCCCGACTTTTTACATTCTAATTAAAGAAGGTATTAGATTTGCGTAAATTTTACTCCCTCCGTTTTTGTAAAATGTCTTTTGAGACCCCTGAATCCGAAAAACAAGGTTTTACGAATGTGTCGGTCTGCGGTCTGTCTGTTCGTGCGTGGATGGTTGTGTGTGTAGGTAGATTTTTAGTTTGTTAGCACAATAACTTTCGAAACAATTAACAGATTGGATAACCCTTTGTTAAACTATTTTAGAGTCTTAAAATGAAGGTTAGGTTTGTTAACCAGCTATTTCGGATTATTATTCGAAAAGTTAGAGAATTTTCAAAAATTTTTAGACCACTTTTTTCAAGACTTAAAAATTCTATGTACTGTTATCAGTATTACTAAAAAGAAAGCCAATTTATCCTTATGACTTTTTTTGATAATCAAAAATTATCGGAGTTATATAATTTACAAAATTCCAAAAATCAAACGAAAATTAACATTTAGCCCAAACAACGCACGATATGAAAAAAAAGTAAAGGAGAGGAAAACGTTTGTATTTTGAACACCTTAAGCTTTCGCACCTAAAGGAGGGGACGCGTGTCTAATACAACGCTGCTAAAGGTCAGTGGACTTCTCAGAATAAAAGACCACAAGCGTATGCCGCTAGCAGTGCAACTGTCCGTCCTGATTCCCGCGCGTGCGCAGTGAATGCGTTCTATCATGAATGCGTTCTGTCAGTATTCCCGTTCAGCTGCTTCCAGCGTATGTGTTTCAGTTTTTAAATAAAATCGTAGATTCAAACAGGAAAAATTCGTTTGAACATACTTTGACTAATGCAAACCGGCAAGATTACGATATCCGTACTGTCAAAGTTTTAATGTGGATTCCTAAAGGATTTTTAGCTACAAACATGAATCTGAAAGTTTTAAATCTATATCTCGAATAGTTTTCGATTTATCGATTTCGAAAATTTTTTTTAATAGACATACTTTCTGAAGTTCATTCCGATAGGCGATTTTAGTACAAGAAAAAGGAGTTTTTATGTGGAATCCCACAAGGGAAAACGGCAGGGGTGTGATCTTACATTATTTCTATAACCAGTAACAGGGGTGCCCCACCCCCACGAGGCGTTGGAAAAGGGGCAGGGGCGTGAGCTTATATTATTTCTATGAACAGTCACAGGGGTGCCTTCTTGTCCCCCGTGGGGCATTGGGAAAGGGGCAGGGGTTTGATCTTATATTATTTCTGTGACCAGTCACAGGAGTGCCTTCGATATCTCGAAAACTGTTCGAGATATCGATTTAAAACTTTTAGATTCGTGTTTTTCACAAAAAATCCTATAAGAATCCACAATCAAACTTTGTCGCCACGGATATCGTAATCTCCCCTGTAAACCTAATGTAAAGTATTAGCAGAAAAAAGTGAGAAATTATGACTAATAAGTCAGTAAACTTAATATAAACTATTTGAAGAGAAAAAGCGAGAAGTTATAGCTAATAGGTCAATTTTCAGTCAAAATTTTAACGATATCTATCAAATCCTGGAAGTTAAATTAAACTTTTATCACACTCTCATTCATCTAGATTAACATTGAAAATGAAGCTCCTTGGCTGAAAGTTAAAAATTGAAATGAACATTTCTGGAACTTTCATCATTTTGGGTAGAAAATTCAATTGTTTGGTAGAACATTCAACAATTTAGTAGAAATCTAACTGTTTCGTAGAAGATTCATTGTTATTATTTATTGAAAATTAAGCTATTCTCATCTTAACTGTTATTAACTACTTGGTTCAAAATTAATGTAATTTGTTGAGAATATGTCTTTTATAGTCGAAAATTAATCGCGGTTGCAAATTCGCCGTTATTAACAGAAAAATATTTTATTGCACATGTACTGGCATATCTCTGGGATGATAACACTACTTTGTACTGGGCTGTCAGTGTTGGGCTAGCACTGGATATCAATACTGGCGCAGTACTACCCCAATACTAAATTCACGATGGGCGCAGTACTGCGTCAGTGCTAATTAGTACCGTACGACTATAGTCTAACAATATGACAAAAAAGGTATTAAAAATAAATATTAATTGATTGCGAGTATTTTGACTAGAAATATTAATAGTCCTGCTAAGAGTGAATACATATATTACATTTTTAAACATTGTATTACAAATAAAATTTCTAACGCTTCGGGATATCGAACATACATATCGCCGTAATGTAAATGTAAAATACACGAAGTGTTAACAGGAATATCAATAAAAAAATTACTAAATAAATTTTTTAAATCGATTACCATTCTTGTTCGCGTAAGATTTCTTTTTTTCACGCAGTAGACTACTTTAAAACTTTTGAGAATGACGGAAAATGTAATTTTTTATGAAAATTAAAATTTTTTCATAAAGATGAAACTTAAAATTTCTTTCTGAAAAAAAGCAGGAAAAAAGTTGTTTTCGAAACAGATGTCTTCATAGTTTTTTGAAATTTTAGAACGCATGAACCATATTTTTAAACGTATTTCTTTATGTCCATTTTTTAGGATATAAAATATTTACCCTTCCGACTTAAAAATTTTAATCTTTGATCCGTGAGGGCAACCGAGCTGAGCCCCCAGCGGGGGCCTCTATGGAACATCCATTTTGTGAGAGTTCGAATTTCAGAAAAGTGTCATTCAATTTTTGACAGAAAATCATTATTTGTAAGTCTGAACTCACGAAACCTTAAAATTAGCAGTGTAAAAAAAAACATACGTCCTTTGGAATTTGAAATTTTAATCGTTGATCCGTGAGGGTAACCGAGCTGGGCCCTCAACGGGGGCCTTCGTAGAATTTCAACGCGTGGAACATCCATGCGGCCCCCCGCCGGGGGCCATTATCCTGAGAGGACTCAGCAGTTGCCATGTTTTTATCAGGTTATTGAAATAAATTTTAGAACCTATTTTTAGGTATTTCTTTCGAATTCCTGTATTTTGTGCAAGTTGACAAATTGCACAATATCACATATAGATCAATTTTGTACAATATCACACATAAACAAATTTTAAGTGAAGGTTAAAGATGCGGTTCAATTTTCAATTAGGTAGTTCAATTTTCAATCAAAGCAAAGTCTTATTCTTGTATTTTGATTTTTTGATTTTTAATCTCGAGTAAAAACACATTTGCAAAATAAATAAATGAGAGTGTGAGAAAAGTTTAATTTGTATTCCAGGGTTTGACACTTTTATATTTGAATTTTAGAAAGAAGTTCCGAATACCTGAATTCTCCGATTGTCTTCAAGCACCGCATACTTATGTATTTGGACGCTCTAATTACGAACATGATAGTTAACATTGGCGATAAGGCGATTTGCATGGTAAAACCATGAAAAAAATCATAAAAGTCATGGTTTTTTGCGTTTATCTAAGCCAATATGCAAAATTTTGCAAAATCTTTCAAACAAAAGTTATAGATCACATCAAAGTACATACTTTTGGTAGCATACATTTTTTTGTAATAATGATAATTTTCGCGAAAATTAGTGATAACCGATTTTAATTTTTCAAAAACCACAAAAATCATGACTTTTTGCGTTTATCTAAGCCAGTCAGGATCGTAGCCAGAAATTTGGTTCGGGGGGGGGGGGGGGGGGGGGGGGGGGGGGGGGGGGGGGGGGGGGGGGGGCGTAAAGTAGTTATAGTTTAGATTTTTTTTCAAGTCTATAGAAAAATAGGCGTGTGTTTCTTGCGTGCATTCATTATTTTCGAGGTTTCCTTCTCTCGAGTCCTAATCTAGATGCTTGAAACATATAATACATTCAGTCTAAGTATGATTCTCCAAAAAAGAGAAAAAACACTTCCGTGGTTGCGAAAAATCGAACTCATTCAAACTGAACGATTTTGCTCAAACAAAAGAAGAAGATGACGCTATTGTAATCTGAAATTACTTGTGGCCAGTTCTTATGTCATAAAGCAGACAAGGACGGTCATACGATTAACGAATCACAGTTTGAACGATCCACACTATCGGTATTGGAAATCAATACTTAAAAATCATGGGAATGGATCTTTTCAGCCCCAAAAATATGGAATATGATATGATATACGATATCGGAATATTAAGGCTACTTAATACCTGCTATTCCCGACATTGAAGTTTTTCACCCCAAAATAATATGATTTTTTTTGTAATAAATGTTTATCGCAATGGTGCGTCATTGAAAATTTTCACGAATATTCAGACACAATTGCTACTTCTATTCTATTACACTCGCCACTGAAGCCACTTGTAACCTCAAACTTTGGGAATCTTATCATATGCTAATATGGCGCCTAGTGTTCATGAATAATTTCGTTCTAACCAATCAGAGTCACCGTTACAACAGAAAGACCTAGAAACTACACCTTATTACGAACAAAGTATATGATTAGCTAACCAGAGGTTGAAAATGCTTGGTAGAACGCATCGCTGATTAACTCTGATTTAATCATGGATTAAAAAATAATAATGATCAGTTAATCATGGATTTAATCAGAGTTGGTGAATTTGGCCCTTATTCTGTTAACTTAAAATCATGGCCCCTTTAAATGGGTTTATTTAACTACAAATTAAAACGAAATGTTGGTTCTAAGAAAAATCAAGATTTTCAGCTGTTATACATGAAAGTGCATTTTAATATACGTGTTCAATACTTCACTTTAATTTTTTGATTCACAGTATCTTTGCATTAGGTATTATTGTTTCAAGACAGTAAATTGAATCTTTTCAGCAGATCACTCTATTATGTGAAAGATGATTTCATCGTTTGTAGCAATCAACTCTAATAATTATGTACCTGATTTATTTAATAAATACTAGTAAGAGCATTCAAATTATTCAAATTATATGTTCTTCATTTCAAATAGTTGATGTAATATTATTATTACAGGGGGACCTACCTGGTCTTAATTACTAATAGTTTATTTTGCATCCTTGCTATATCAACATAAAATTCTAAATCTGTTACAGTGATCTACTGTATGTACTCGGACCTCTTAAGAATCTGATGGTATTTTTCAAGTCACTTAATCGCAAAGCCTTCTGCAATATTACAAAATTATTTTTGATTCAAAACATTTTTTAATACATTGAATCTTTTTTAACAGATTACTCTATTATGTGAAAGATGATTTCAACGTTTCTTAGTCAAGTCCAATATTTATGTAGCTGATTTATTTTATAAATTCTAGCAAGCGTTTTCAAATGGTATTTTCTTCATCTCAAATGGCTGATTTGGCTTCCCAGCTATATCAATATAAAATTCTAAATATGCCACAGTGATCAACTGTATGTAAACGGACCTATGAGGAATCTGTTTGTATTTTTCAAGTCACTCAATAGCAAAGCCTTCTGTAATCTTACAAAATTATTTTTGATTTTACACATTTTTAATGCATAGCTCTCGCTCTCCATCTCTCTTTCTCCCTAAACTATACATGCTGTATATCATTTAGCATCTTTATCTATTAATATATCCCCTCTTTGTCGAAATATCCTTCAAGGTGCTAAATTATAATCGACACTTCTAGACACGTTTGAAATATAACGTCTTTCTTCATGGCTAATAGTTTATTTTGCATCTTAGTTATACCAATGAATTCTAAATCTGTTGCAGTGACCTACTTTATGTCCAAGGACCTCTTAAGAATCTGCTGGTATTTTTCGAGTCGCCCAAACGTAAAGCCTTCTGCAATATTACAAATTTTACAAAATTATTTTTTGAATATAAACATTTTTTAATGCACGGCTCTCTCTCTTTCCATCTATTTTTCTCTCTAAGGTATACATGCTGCAGATGATTTACTATCTCTATCTATTAATATATCCCCTCTTTGTCAAAATATTCTACAAGGTTCTAAATTATAATCGACACATCTGGACACGTTTAAAATATAACGTTTTTGCAGTTTAAAAAAAGTAATACGTCACTAAAAATAATCTTGAAGTTTTTTACAAAAAAATTGCGTAGTATAATTTGATGAAGCCATTAAGAATATTGTGGAAACATAGCACGAACCACCACAGCATCATTCTCGATTTCTATAAAGACTATACAGTAGCTTAAGTGGATGATTGAAAAAAATTTCAAATGATTTATTACATTTTGTATTTTTTAAACTTTTATTTTAAATCTTTAACGTATCTCTAGTTCTGGCTCGCTTGCTACTTGATACGAGAATAAAGCGATAAGGATCCCTGAGCATTTGATCTACCTTATGGAATCCTATTATTATGATTTTAGATACCTTTCTTGCGCCTAAACCATTCAATTGACTTTAAATATTTCTTTATTTCAATTTTCTGGTTGATTCTAGACTACAGAATAATGTTACATCTATCAAGAAGCAGTAAATAAAATTAATAGTCAAAACAGGATGCCATGCATAACCCCCATATCAAATGTCACCTATACACGTGCACCTCTTGCGCATTAAAAACAATAAAGGTAGAAGTTTTTAGTTAAAGTTCTGTTCAAGTTTTCAACAAATATTTCTTCGAATTGCCACCCTCTCATGTGCATGTGAAGAAACCATCTACCTCATCATCTTATTTCCCGAGCGGCGCCTCAGCTATCAAAGGGGATGATGATTCACCACTCTGTACTCTTCGACTCAAACCTGTTTAAACTTGCAAAATATATTTCTCAGAAATTACCCTGAAAATAATCATATCACACACTGTACATCAAAGACAATGACTATTTCTTAAAATTATATTGAAATTAACAAACAATTATATTCAACGATAAATTCATCAATATACAGGAAATATTACACCACTTGCATCATCATATCTTCTGGCGGCTCACTTACCAGGGGATGATCACTCATCGCCTAGCACCAACTAGCACTCTTAACCTGCCTCACACGGATGCCCACCTTATAACTGACAGGGATATGCACTCACCCATAGCGATCCAAACTCCGTCTTACTTATTGCTATTCGTGCGGAAAAAGTTGAAACATGGCAACACTGCAGATATGGATTCCTAGGACTATAGTGACGTCATCATGATGGAATTTTGTTTACCCCAGAAATTGTTTAACTATATATGAAATATGATGCCCCTGTCGGTAAATATCAAAGGAGAACGTTTAATTAATTTACTCTCCTTCCCAACGCACACTTATCCCAACGGTGTTTCCACTTGTTGAAACAGTCCTGGTACGCTTCTTTTGTGATGGCTTTCAGCTCCTTCGTCGCATTTGCCTTAATCTCCGAAATCGTCTCAAGTCTTCTTCCTTTCAGGGTTTTTTTTACTTTGGGAACAAGAAAAAGTCATAAGGAGCAAGGTCAGGTGAGTATGGGGGGTGGGGAAGAACAGTAATCGAGTGTTTGGCCAAAAACTCACGAGTTCTGAGTACTGAGTGCGCTGGAGCGTTGTCGTGATGGAAAAATCAGTTGTCACTTCTCTACAGTTCAGCGCCTTTTGCGTCGGACGGCGTCCCTCAGACGTTTCAGTACTTCAATGTAAGTAATCTAGTTGACTGTGGAGCCTTAAGGGAGGTACTCGTGGTGAACAACACCCTAAGCATAAAAAAAAACTGTCAGCATATCCTTGATATTCGACCGAACTTGGCGAGCTTTTTTGGGTCTTGGGGACGTTTGACCCACCCATTGGGATGATTGGACCTTCGTTTCAATGTCATAACCATAAGCCCATGATTCATCGCCGGTTATAATTCGTGACAAAAAGTTCTCATCTTCATCTGACCGATCAAGCAGTTCTTGACAACCCCCGACGCGATTGGCTTTTTGGTCGTCGGTCATTAGGCGTGGCACAAATTTCGCAGTGACGCGGTTCATCTTCAATGTTTCAGTCAAAATCTCGTAACAAGATCCAACTGATATCCCACACTCTTCTACAAATTTGCAAATTTTTCCGAATGCTTCCCCAATTTTTCCTATATATTTTTGGGAATTTTCCACCAAAATGGAAATTTATTCTGTTTTTCGGCATTTTTTCCGAAATATATTTTTCCTATAATATTTGAAATTTTCATTATCCTGACTTCCTAGATTTTTTAAATTTAGAATTCAAAATTATTGTGCAGCAAAATTTAAAATATAGATAGCTGATAATTTTCCTTTCAGCGGAAGGGTTTGTAAGGGACGGGTGATACAGTGGCGAGCACCTTTTAGTCAGCTTTGGTTTTGGGCTTTCAAGTGAAAATTTCAAGAAGCTGTCGGTCCTCGGGCATGAGTCACCTTTACCTGGAATGCAATTAGTCGTTAGGGTTGTAAAAATTGTAGGGATGTACAAGTTTGGACGAGTGTGCGGAGGAGGATACCTCGGTATCAGAGAGTCCGAGAGGAAAGCTTCACTTTTAGTTTATGTGCAATACAGTGAACATCACATTTTGTAACTTGTGTCTCCATGTAATCTCTTGTGTATTTCGTGACTATTTGGACCTGCCAACATTATTTAAGGGATTAATAGACGCAGCAGTTAAAGCGGAACAATCGTCTTGCGTTCGAGAAATTAGAAGGTAAGTGCATTTTTCATTTCATCAATGTACCAACTAAATGCAGGACCTATAATACTGTGCTATCCAACACTTTGTGAAGTTCAAATCAGTGGTGTGGTTATGTTAGCTTTTAGCACAGAATAACAATGTGAGAAAAGTGGACATCTCTAGCTCAATTTTTAGAAATTTTGAAAATCAACAATAAATAATTGTTTAAATAATTAGATAATTTTTTAGAAAAATGTAGTACCCGAAACAATGACAAAATATTGCATTTAAATCAGAAAAAAAGGATTATTTTTTACTTTTTTGGGAATAAATCATTGTTTGAATAATCAAATTTTTTAAACAATTGAAATGTAAAAATACAAAAACGTATTTTTATATATCTCATTGTTTGTATATTTGTATAGTTTTTATTTCTGACACTCACCTTCAATCTTTAAAAAGTATAGTACTTTTCTATGAAACCCTGGAGCATTAGTTGAATTTTTCGGGAAATCTAATTTCCCCATGTTAATTAAATTGGATTTTTAAGTACCCGATTGCACCCGTTAATATTCGAATTTCAACACACAAAAAATATGTATTTTCTTTCGCTGGAGATTGAAACTTGGGGGGGGGGGGGGTTGTCTGCCCTCTATTTTTGAACATGTTGGCTTACCATCTCATTTAAGTATCTGATTATCAAATAATTGAATAGAAACTTTTTTTGTTCCAGAATGCTTTTGAACATTAATCCGAAAAAGGGACATATGCGGGGGAAAAAGAGCAGACAGCAGAAAATAGCAGAATACCCCAGAGTTATTTCTCCCCAGGACAGTATTTAAACGACGAGATGATTCATATGATGCACTGAAATTGTTTTTTGAATTTAAATAAATGCATAAAATTACATTTCCTGTCATTATACAAAGTGTTAAAATAGTCTACAAGGGGAAAATTACATGTTTTAACTGTTTTGAGGTGTAGCTTATGAGAATGATTTTTCATCGAGTTTCAATTCGTGTGTTTAGCGCAATGGTTAAGACTCCCGACTGCTAGGCGATAGATTTTGGTATAGGTATAGGTTTTCGAAACCCCGCAGCGTTAGAAAATTTTTATTTTAATATGATGTTTAAAAATTTAATATATGTATTCATTCTGATTTGAGGACTTTTAATATTGAAAGACAAAATACTCGCGAACATTTAATGTTTGTTTTGTAAATACTTCTAAACTCAGCGCAAACTTAGGTATATCAATAAATATTTATTTGCATTTCAAACATGTTTGTTTAATTTGAAAACATTTTTCTTTGTATTAATCATCACAACTTTGGTACAAATAACTAATTTTCCACAGACAACACTATCGTATTTTCAATCAATCCATATTTATTTAATTTTATTAATTGTTTTATATAAACAAACTGTTGCTTCTTAGTACAAAAAAATACTTATTCCTCTCAAGCAATAATTCATTATTTTAAAGAAGTGTTTCCGTCAATTTATGGTACGTTTATTTGAAACAACGAATCAATTCTTTCAATAAAAAAAAATTGTTTATAAAGCCAAGTAATATTTAGTTATATGTAATAAACATATTTTTGAATTTAGATTATACTTCTTCATGTCAGAGAGCTTTTTCTTACAGTTGATGACATATTTCTCTATTAATATTTCCTCCTCTATCCTTGGTAATTTTTCCAAAAATAGTTGGGTATTTTAAAATCCTAACGATCGGAAACTTTTCCTAATGGATTGGAAATTTCTCTTACGAAACAGTAGGCAAAATTTCCAACTAAATTTCGGCAATATTTCCTACTCTTTCCTCGGTAATTTTTCCCAAAAAAGTCGGGTATCTCAAAAACCTAACGATCGAAAATTTTTCCTAATAGATTGAAAATTTCTCCTACCAAAGAGTAGGCAAAATTTCCAAATAAATTTCGGCAATATTTCCTAATCTTTCCTCGGTAATTTTACCGAAAATAGTCGGATATCTTAAAAACATAATGTTCGGAAATTTTTCCGAATAGATTGGAAATTTTTCCTACTGAATAGTGGTCAAAATTTTCAACTAAATTTCGGCAATATTTCGACTCTGTATTCGGAAAAATTTACTACCCATTTGGATTTTAAGCTGCGCGACTATTTTCGGAAAAATTTCCGAAAAATTGTTTACAGTGTAGAAGAAGTTATCTATCGGGAGCGTGCGTTAATTTTAAGGAATTTTTTTTAAAAATGTGGGTTAATTAAAAAAAGTGGTTATCAGTTGATCATTCAAAATATTTTTCATCGTTAGCGACTACATTCTCCCATTTTTCTGGCAGAATACGGATACCACGTCGAAAACACGACTCGTTTTTTGAAGCTATCCATGAATCGACACATTTTTTGGCATCTTCATAAGAAGTGAATCGTTGCTCAGACAGACCATGTGTCATGGATCGGAAGAGGTGGTAATCAGACGGCGGGATGTCTGGAGAATATGAAGGGTGAAGTAGGACTTTCTATTTCAGCGTTTCCAAGTATGTTTTTACAGGTGTTGCAACGTAGAGCTGAGCGTTGTCATGCAAAAGAATAACATTATCGTGTCTCTGCTCGTAGTGCGGCCGTTTTTCCTTAATGTTCGGCTCTACCACATTAGTTGTTTTCCATAAAGGTTGCCCGTCATTGTTTCGTTAGGTGGAAGCAGGTCATAGTACACTACACTCTGTTGATCCCACCAAATACAGAGCATGAGCTTCAGTTCGTACGGCACCCAATTTCTTTGCTTGTAGAGCATTCCCAGTGCATGTAAGCGTCATCCTTGATCTTTTTCGGATGGCCTCGATGTTCTTTGTCCCCCGTATCGAAATCGCCACTTATAAATTTTGAAACCAGTACTTATACGTTTTAATGAATGAAGTATAATCCCCGTAATTTTCCAAAAGCAATGGATGACTTTCAGCAGCTCTTTTTTTCAAATTGAAAAAGAAAAGTAAAACATTCCGCAAATTCTACTTTGTTTGCACGTAAGCCGACATCTTTAATGCTAAAAAAACTGTTCTGTTTCAACTACGTTAAAGCGACGCCGAATGAAAGTTAAGGCCACGCTATCTCTTAGAAATCCCTCAAAATGAATGCACGCTAATACTTGAGAAGAAATTGGTCCCGATTAATAAATTTTGATATGGTCAGCATATTTATGGTAGCTGCAATGTTGAAGTTAACTGTCAAGGCTAGATGTGAAAAAATTCAAGAAAATATTGCCCTGAAATGCCCCAGTCTTGATCTCCCACCAGTCAGAAGGTCCACCACTACTATTAATAATTTTGTGATAACAACTATTAAAATAGGATTCAAACCACTGAATGACAGAGTTTGACACGTTAAAAGATATTAACTTTTGTAATAGTAACTTATGTTAAACCATATCAAAAGCCTTCTAAAAATCAAACAGATTAACAATCATGATGTACCTGTTATTCATTGCTAATTTGAGATGCGTCGTTACTTTGAGGGAAGTAGTAAGAGTGCTATGTTTCGCTCGAAAGCCAGACTGCATCGGGTCAATGGCTTTAGCTATTCCGATAAATTTGAAAAGTTAAGAGTGAACAGTTATTTCAAGTGGTTTAGATAGTGCACATAGAATAGAAATTGGCCGAAAGTCTTTCGGAGAAGTGGGCTTAGAAATTTTGAGAAGTGAGCAAAAAACAGCTTTTTTCAGATATCTGGGAAGATACCGACCTGAAACGAAACATTTTAAATATATGCAATAGAATATTCATCGAAATTTCATCGAAAAAGGCGTGAGTCATTAAATGTTGAATTAAGAGGGGTAGATGAAGATGATGATAAGTCTGAATCTGGGACTGTAAAAGATGTTAACTCAAGCTTTTAGAATTTTATTTATTAATTAAGGTTATTTAAATCATTTCTGCAGTAGGAAAACGGGACAGCGTGATTTGAAATGATATTGCATGGAACGTGTAATGAATTAGCCGCTGAAGAGGAAAGGAGAATGCACGTGCTTACCTTCATGGCAGAGCTGCCAGGTCGAGCCTGAAATTTACCTCCACCATACCTACCGTTGGGGTGCCGCAAAACAGAAGGTGTATGATTATCACTGTGAGTTCGTGTGTAAGCCGAAAATGCACGATTCGACTACGGTTTTCTGCTGTACGATGATTGTCGATCGGAAAGCTTCAGAAGACTTCGGTGGTCTTCTATTCATATCTCGATCCCCATTTGAAAGAAATGGAAGAAATTGGAGAATTTAATGTTTCGCGTGATTCTTCATTTCATGCATAAATCGATTTTGAGGTTATGTTTTTCAGGTGTATATTAAGTATGAATATTATTACTATTATGTAAATTATGAATCATAATTATAAAATATAACATTAATTTTAATTAATAGTTGACTGACTTTAAATAGAAATAGTTAAAGTTTCAACTAAAACAATTATTTTTGGCTTTAAATTGCCTAAAAAAAGTTGAAATCCTTTAAAATCTGTTGAAATTTTTCAAAGCTCTTGAAAATTCATTGCGTATTTAAAAATACCTTAAAATATATTAAATCCTTTAAAATCTCATATTATATTACTGTAATCAATTGAAAATTCCTTGGCGTCTTTTAAAACTTCCTCAAATATTTAAAATCCTTACAAACTTTTTGAAATCTCTTGAAATTTTTTAAAGCTCTTGAAAATATCTTAAAATTTAAAAAAACCCATGAAATATTTCAAATATTTCAAAAGTTCATACTAAATTATTAAAATCATTTTAAAATTCCTTGAAATCTATTACAATATCCTAAAATATATCAAATCCTTTAAAATCTCATATTAAATTACTGTAATCAATTGAAAATTCCTTGGCGTCTTTTAAAACTTCCTCAAATATTTGAAATCCTTACAGATCTTTTGAAATCTCTTGATATTTTTTAAAACTTCAGACTGAAATTCATAGAACTTAATGCTTTAGAAACTTTGGGCTTTACAAAATTCTGATTATAAAATGTCAGAAATGTAAAATTTCTGTTGTCAGGAATTTAACATTTCAGCGGTGGTGTGGAAAATATAAATATACTAATATTTATTATTTATATTATTATTTTATTATTAATATTTCTAATTTTTTATAAACAAACTTCCAAGTGTAAAATTCCAAATTTGAACACTTGCATCCCATCGAATTGAAAATTATTCTGATTTAATAGTTGAACTTTTTTGAAGATTCAATTTTGAATGCTATTTTTGAATATTATTTTAAAAGATATCAAGGAATTTGCAACTTACTTTTATAATTTTAAGGAATTTCAAAGAATTAAAAATTTTTTAGAAGGGTTATTTAAAAAAATCCAAAGTACTTTAGAAATCTTAGAAAAAAGTTCTAGGTATTTCAAAAGACTTTGAAGGATTTGAAACATTTGAGAGTATTTTAAAATGTTCCAAAGAATTTCCAATTGATTACGGTGATTGAATATGAGATTTTTAAATATTTAATATATTTTTTATTAATTTATTATTTTTAAATAGTTACATTTTTAAACAAAGAGTTAAATGTTCATCCAAAAAGCTGAATTGTATACTAAAAAAGGCATTTTCAATAAAATACATGAACTTTGAACAAAACAAATTTATTTTTCACTAAGTCTAATTTTCTATAAAAAAATTAATGTTTAATTATAGTTAAATTTTCGACAAAAAAGATTAATTTTCTTGTAGTTAACCGAAATTCATTTTCAAACAAAAAATACTTCTACAAAATAGTTAAATTTTCAGAAAACAAATTTTTTCAACAAAATCTTAAAATCATCAACCAATAGTAAACTAATTTTTGAAGAAAGCGGTTCTACTTTCAACCAGAAAAGTTGAAAAAAAATAGTTAAAATTATTTGAAATTGTTTTGAATTATTGAAATTATTTCGAAATTCATTGAAATCTTTTTAAACATCCTGAAATATTTAAAATCCTTTAAAATCTTTTGAAATCTCTTTAAAATTCCTTGAAAATTTAAAAATACCATAAACAAAAAAAAAATATATATATATTTATAATTATATACAAAAATCGTTGTAGAAATAGTTAAACTTTAACTTGAGTAGTTTCTATTAAAACTTTAATTTAATAGTTTAACTAATCTACAAACAGTTAAATTTGTAATGTTAGAAATTTTTCTGTTTTCTAAATTTCAGTCTGAAATAATTTCATTTCGAGATTGTCCAATTGAAAAACATACATTTAAATTTTAAACGCATTCAATTTATTTACGATTATTCGTTTTTCATAAATAAACTTCCAAGCTTACAATTCTAAATTTGAAGACTTGAATCCTATCGAGTTGAAAATTATTCTTATTGAATGGTTGAAAATGTTTAAAAATTAAATTTCGAAAGTTTTGAATTTTTATTGATTCCATTTTCAAAACTAATCTACAAACATTTCAATATTTTAAGTTTTGAAACTTTTCTCTTTTTTAAATTTCAATCTGAAGATTTACAAAATTTCAAGAGATTTCAAAAGATTTTTAAGGATTTTAAATATTTGAAAATGTTCTAAAAGATTCCAAGGAATTTTCCATTTATTTTTAAAATTTACATGAATTTTAAAGAATTAAAAAAATTTTAGAAGGCTTATTTTTTTAATTCCAAAGTAATTTAGAAATGCTAAAAAAAAGTCCTACGCTTTTCAAAAGAAAGTTAAAGTAATTTCAGAGAATTTTAACTATTTTTTTTTCAATTTTTCTGGTTGAAAGTGAAACTGCTTTGTTAAAAATTTAGTTTTTTTTCGGTTGATGATTATCAATTTAGTTGAAAAAATTTATTTTCTGAAAACTTAACTGTTTTGTAGGATTTTTATTTTTGTTTAAAAATTAATTTCTTTTAATTACAAGAAAATTAATCTTTTTTGTCGAAAATTTAACTATGATGAAGCATTAATTTTTTTTATAGAAAATTAGACTTGGTGGAAAATAAATTTTATTTGTGCAAAGTTCATGTATTTTATTAAAAATGCCTTTTTTAGTATACAATTCAGCTTTTGGATGAAAATTTAACTTTTTGTTTAAAAATTTTAATATTTTGTTTGAAACAAATTTAACAATTTTTTTTTGGTGCAGAAAATTAATTGTTTTAGTTGAAAGTTTAACTATTTCTATTAAAAGTCAGTCAACTATTAATTAAAATTAATGTTATATTTTATAATTATATTATCATTCATAATTTACATAATAGTAATAATATTCATACTTAATATACACCTGAAA
Organism: Belonocnema kinseyi; assembly: GCF_010883055.1. Lineage (NCBI taxonomy): Eukaryota > Metazoa > Arthropoda > Insecta > Hymenoptera > Cynipidae > Belonocnema > Belonocnema kinseyi. Next base: position 20,478,373 of record NC_046658.1, read on the forward strand.
AACATAACCTCAAAATCGACTCATGAATGAAATGAAGAATCACGCGAAACATTAAATTCGCCAATTTCTTCCATTTCTTTCAAATGGGGATCGAGATATGAATAGAAGACCACCGAAGTCTTCTGAAGCTTTCCGATCGACAATCATCGTACAGCAGAAAACCGTAGTCGAATCGTGCATTTTCGGCTTACACACGAACTCACAGTGATAATCATACACCTTCTGTTTTGCGGCACCCCAACGGTAGGTATGGTGGAGGTAAATTTCAAGCTCGATCTGGCAGCTCTGCTTCATGGTCCGACGCTTGTTCTTCTTTCTTTTTTTTTACTTCTTAGTCACGCTTTCACTCTTTTTCTCGTTAGCTTACGATTAGCATTTTATGCTTAGAGCAAACCTATGTTCAAATTCATTATTCTAAAATTTATGAATCCTTCACTTACCTTAATTTAAAATCCGAGAATCCTAGGTTTAAAAATTGCAATTATGGTTGGATTCTCGAGTTAAGAATTTAAAAATTAAACTTTAATTAATGGATGCTGTAGAGGCAAGCAATAATAATTATTTAGGATGGGCTAAAACTAAATATTTAAAAAAATTCTCAATTTTTCTACAGAATCTTTAGCTATCGATTTATAAAATATATTTTAAACATGCGTTAAGTTGCTTACTGCTTAGCCTTTTGCATAATAGGTCTTCACTGAGCACCCCTACATATTGTAAAGAACTACTGCTTAGAACTGGGTACCATATAAGTACATTTTACAATCATTTGTAGGATAGGTCTCTACTGTTCAACTCTACGTACTAAAGGAGTTTACTACTCAATTCTTTGTACCATAAATATCGACTGCGCATCTCTAAATACAACAGGATATCTCTGCACGTCTTAGGTCTTACTGCGCAGCCCTACGTACCATACGTGCCTACAGCTGATCCCTACATATAATAGTTCTTTACTGCAGGGCTCTACTGTTAGTCCTTGTTGACGGCATAGTTCGATTAGATTTATTTTTCAAAAACTCTTTAGAATATAACATCAAAAAATTTGGAAACAATAACCAAGTGGAAATAGGCAGGTAGACAGGTATGATGTTTTTTTTTTATGAGGAAATTTTAGCTGCAGCTAATAGAATTTTGGGGCAATTTATGAAACTTACCATATGTAACTGACAAAATCACCGCAAATTTTCGAAAATGTGTATAATTTTTTAAATTGAATTTTAGGTAATTTATCGTTAAGTTACCAGAAATGACTTGTAAGATTATCATTAATTACCGAAAATTTTCATGAAATCACGAAATTAAAAAAAATTTGAGTTAATTTAAGGTAAGTTCCCATGTTTACCTGTAAAATTACAATAATTGACCAAAATTTTCTATAATATTCCGGAAATTTATGGAAATTAAAAAGATGAATTTTGGGTAATTTATGGTAAGTTACCATATTTACCTCCAAAATTACCATAAATAATAATTTCAGATGTCCGGAAATTTATGGAAATTAAAAAAATTAAATTTTGGGGAATTTAAATTAATTTCCTGAAATTTATACATTTTGAAATTGCATGTTGGGATACTTATGGTAAGTTACCATAAATTACCTCCAAAATTACAGTAAATTACCAAAAATTTGCGGCAACTTCTTTATGGGATTAGAACTTGGTGCTTGACGCTATTTATCCTCACTGTCACTTTTCTTAGGGTCAATCGTGGGCGGGGTGGGGTTTTGTCGCTCCGTAGGTTATCTGGCCCTAGTATTTGAAAGGAACTACTTAGTGCCTAGTGAGACGACTTGTGTGCCTATCAAATATTATCTCGTGTGTTGATGGCAAAACCACCTTTGGTGCCGATGAAATGTTATCTCAATATGTCGATAGCAACACAACCTTTTGTGCTTATGAATGAATGTTCTCTCAATATGCCGATGGCAAAATAACCTGTTGCGCCTATGAGATGTTTTCTCAGTACGCCGATATGATGGCAAGCAGGCCTTGTATCTATGAGATGCCGGGAATGAGGGGCTGTAGAGGATCGCTTACGTGCTGTAAATCTTTTATTGCGCATCCATAAATATTGTAGTACTCTACTGCTCCGCCTTATGAAAAATAGATCTCTGCTGCGTAGTCCAGAACACTGCAGGATATTACTGCCAATCCTAATGTCCTACAAAAGTGCACTGAACAGCTTTATGTACCACTACGCATCTCTACATGCCATAGGACTCTCTCTCTGTCTCATTCCTGCACCGCCACTCTTTGATCATAACAAGAAGTAATAAAAACGTTTTTATAGAAGGAAACTTACAAGACTTACACTCGTCTCTCAGTTTAGCGGTCCCTAGTCTTAAGTTTAAAACAAATTCTGTAAAAGTTGTAACTTTACTTTCACTTTGGTGAATTTACGTCTTCTCACGTTATACATACTTCCTGTCGAACTTGAAGAAACCAACGGAACGATACAATTAAATTTAAAAAACTTGGTCCGAGCTCAACTTTTTTAACTTTTCAGTTACATTGAAAAGTTTAAACTCTTTATTTTCCAAATCAAGTCATGAAGTATGTAATACAGGTTGTTATGCATATCGAATACATCAGCGTTTAATAATTATAAAAATGCGTAAGAAATGTAACGTTTTTACTTATGTTAAAAAAACAAAACGCGATAATCTTTTAGAGAGAAATGAGTCTTTTACCGATAAATAAATGACGCGTCGACTTTCAAATAAATGAAACTGGACGAAGATTTTTACGAAACTTTCAAGCAACTATTCGTTGTATAATGTAGAAAACAAATTAGTAAATGACAAAGTCGAGCTAAAAATGGTCTTCTGCGTATCTTTCGTCAGTTTAAAAACGATTTTAGCTTTTTTTCGCAATGCAAGGGATAAAATTATAATATACAATTGTATACGTTCTCTGTCAAGAATATTACACAAGAAGTATGATTCTCAAACGTAGAAAAGTGCCAAGCAACTTACGATTCTGGACGAGAAACAAATTATCATTATTATTATTTATAAGGTCTTCAATATTTACATCTCAATACAACGTGAGTCCAATATTGGATAAGTTTAAGTAGCTACTAATCGGTTCCCTAAATTCAAAATTAAATTAAAAAAATTAAATTAACCACTATATGGAAAAACAGAAAAACGCTTAAATGGTTAACTTTCATCATATAGCGGGGTTTGATCTCCGCTGATTTCCATATCACGAGGTGATTTTAACGAAGAGTTCTTTGAGAAACTTCTTTCTGTGTCCATAGATTCATCATTGTATCGATTTCGATCCTTTGAAGAACCAACAGTGAAGGGATTGTCATCGTCAGGAGGAGCGGATACGTCTAACCGAGCAGAACCTGCATCAAACTTTCCTCCTCTGCCCGGAATAAAATTTGAACCTCTCCCTCTGCCTCTTCCTCCTCTGCTAAAGTTGCCTCCTTCTCCTCTAGAAAAGTACGTCGAAGGTCCCTTGCTAAAGGCATTGCTCTCTGTAGATCCATCACCACGTGACTTATCACGCGATGAACCTACGGTGAATGGATTGTCATCCATGTCCGGTGGATCGTTACGGGGAGACAGATCATTATATCGGGAATCTCCATCTGTCGGAGAACTCGATGTAAACTTCCCTCTTCCTCTCCCACGAACTCTGTTAAAGGTATTAAATCGACCTCGAGGCTGACCCGAGAAGTTCTCCCTTGGGGATTGACCTCTAAATGATGCTCGTCCTCTGAAAGATATTCGTGATGAATATGGTTTCGGAGTAGTTTCCCGGTAAGATCCCACTGTAAAGGGATTCTCTTCAATGTTTCTGCTTGGTGAATTATCTCTAGAGGAACCTACAACAAACGGATTGTCATCCCCTTTGTTGCAACTCTTGCTTGGAGAATTATCACGCGAAGAGCTCACGGTGAACGGATTATTATCCGCTTTACTCGACATCCTACTTGGAGAAACATCCCGTAAAGATCCTCTTGTAAAAGGATTGTCGTCCATTTTATCGAAACTCCTCGGTGAATTCTCGCGGGATGAACCGGCACTAAAGCGATTATTATCATCGAAGCTCTGCCTTGGCTTTCTGTTTTCGAAGGATGCTCGGGGATTTCTGCCGCGAGCTCCTCCAGAGAAAGAATCTCGAGGCGATTTACCACGAAATCCTCCAGAGAAAGAATCCCGAGGTGATTTTCTTCGATTTCCTCGAAATACTCCTCGTTGTGGACCTGACGAATAAGCATTTGGCGTGCTTTCACGCGAAGATCCTACTATGAAAGGATTATCATCCATGCTCCTGCTTGGGGAATTATCCCTGGAAGAACCAACTCTGAATGGATTCTCGTCACCTGCATTGAACTGTCTACTCGGAGAATTATCGCGTGACGACCCTACAGTGAAAGGATTGTCATCTGCCTTATCAAAGTGACGAATCTTGTTTCCGTTATCGTATCGACGGGGAGCTTTGCGCCCTTCGTCGTACTTGGGAGTATTAACAGAGATCCCTGATCGAGTCCAAGGTGTCGGCGGTTTGGTCCAGTTAGTGTTATCAATAGGAGGATTTATGATCGGTGGAGGTCTACTGAAATTGGGACTATTTTGAGGCATTGCCTGCATTGATTGAGCTGGATGCAAGAATGGTGTCTGAGCGGTTTGGTAGGGCGTCATCATTTGGAAAGGAGTTTGACCAGATGGAGTATAAGGTGTGTTTGCGTATGCGCTCATGCCTCCGTAGGTAGTACCTGGTGTCTGGGGCTGATAAAGTTTTTGATTCGCTACCTGAGATAAAGAATTCAGCATATGATGCGGCATACTTTGGGCTACTCTTTGTATCGCTTCTTGAGTCATGCCGTTCATAGTTCCAGGTGTAGCCAAATAAGGAGTTCTGGTAGACACCATTCCTCGTGGAGTGCTAGGAGTGGACTGACCAGGAATTGGATCTTGGAAGTGTTTCTTAAACCATGGAATCATATCGGACGATAGGCTGCCAAAAATTTGGGTTCTAAATTTAAATCCTTCGGGAGTAACAGAAACGAACTCATGACGACACTTACGATGCGGCAAATATGATAATACAAATTTTCCAGGAATATTTTTATATGCCGATAGAATGTATGGAATTCCGCCGGGATTCGCTTTTTTTTGAATCTTGATTATTTCTTCAGCCTTGTCATTCATTCCCATAACATCAGGCTTGTAATATTTAAAGTCCAAGATTTCTGAAACGTAGGCCGCCATGGGATTCACGTGTCTAGCAATAATTTCGTCTAGGTCTTCGAATTCTTCATTGCCAATCCACAATCGGGATCCCAGAGAGAAATCGTTGGCTTTTCCCTCTTCTTTAACGTCAATGTGCTGATGGACATTTTCAGTAACTTTCCAAGTTACAGTAAGATGATCAGAACCTTTGCTACTTGGGCGCACAATAGCGTCTCCTTGTTTCATGTCTTTCATCAATTTTTCTGCATCTTGGAATCCTATATTATGGAATGAAGGATGCACAATGACTCGCTTTACATAAGTTTGTAACTGCTTAGATTTCTTTACTTCTTTCTCTAGCATTATGTCTTTTTCTTCTGCCTGAGTATCATAAAAAGGGTCTTTCTGCGGTCTAAATTCGTGATTTTTGTCCGCGAGATCGCTGCTTTTACTCGTGCACTCGACAGCAAATTTTTCAACTTCAATTTTGGTAATGCGACAATGGATTGGTTGATTAATTGACACTCTCTCTTTGGGATTGACGACATGCTTGTCAGATAAATTCTTTATATGGATATAGCCAGATACTCCATTATCAAGACGCAACCTAATACCTGTCGCTTTCCCCGGACAAGACCCAGCATCAAAATGATTCCAAACTTCGGAGAGTTCAGGAAAATCATTTTTTAGACAGAAAGGACACTGCCAGAGTCCAGTTTCGTCGTTTCGAACTGGATTGGCCTGATCAAGCTGCTCGCCTTGTGGTTTTTTATGGGTTATACCCACCACTTTAGCCAGAACAAGCTTTCCTGTGTGGAATGTCTCCATGGTTTCTTTGGTTAGCATGTCGAAAAGTTTTTCAGAGTTAGGAGACTGATATGCCACTCTTAAGTCCTTGTACCGGGAGTTCAGTTCTGCTCTTATATCATAGAGCGTAATGCTCTTGTTACCAAAACCTTGTCTGTCAAGCTCTTCAGCGAAGGCATCTAGATCAAGATCTTTTAGTCTCTCTGGCGCTTCAAGAATTTCTTCTAAGGCACCAGCAGGATTCGCATCCTCGTCATCATACTCTAAAGCATCAACAGCCATCTTCCTTGCCCACTCGTAAGTTTCAGGGTGAACTCTGGAACCATCTAGAACTTCCACATAAGCTTCCGTACTGTCTCCAAGACTATTGGTATCAATTTTAATGAATCCAGCACAGTTGATGAAAACTTTGGGTCCCATATGGCATATGGTCACCAGCTGGGTTCTATTTTCTAGTCTCTGGCTTGTTTGCTTTAATACCTTCAGCAACGCTTGACCTTTCCTTGGTCCCAAACCGCAGACAAACTGCACAACATTACTAAAATACGTCTGCTGAACTGCCTTGTTTATATCTACACCGACTTCATTAACTCGATTTACGAATTCTAGGTAGATGTTTTCTAATAAATCTTCTGGAGGAAGTTGATCTTGAAGTGAATGATATTTCAAGCAGAGAATCTCGTTATCGGCGGTACAGAGTTGGGAAAATTCAAGAAGTGGATCTTGCATTCTTCGCGCCAGTGATATAGCTTGTCGTAGCTGAAGAGAATAATCGCGAAATTCCGAGGTGCCTTTGTTGCTGTTGGCATAAATTTTCGCAAGTTCATTGTCGCAGATTTCTATCGGAATATTGGGAAATTGTTCCTCATCGATGAGAGATGATACTATTTCTCGAATGTCTGTTTGTATCATTGTAGAGTCTCGAGTCTCTCCACCAATTACGATGAGGTGTGGCTTTTTCGTTGCTATAAAGTTTCGGATTGCTAGAAGGTCTGCCTCCTTCATTACCTTCTCACTTTCTCTGAAGCTATTTTTGCGTTTAAGTATATGCGGCAATTTCAAGAAATCCGTGCACTCTCCGTCGGGTGACACTATACAAGCAAAGGGAGCCTGTGACTCGTCGGGTAAGTAGGCTAAGCCCATCACACGCAATCCCTTACTTGTGTCCCATTCTTCATCCTCTTCGTCTGGAAACTCGGTAGAATAAGGAGCAATTTTTAGCCAGTTGTACATCTTCCGACAGCAAAAGCGCATCACGCATTCTTTTGCCTCTGCGATCAGGGTTGTTTTCAATTCCTTCTTTAAGTCTGGTATCACCTGAAAATTAAGAGTCGATTAAATAAAACAAATTTTTTTGGAGATATATAATCAGGGTTTAAATTTTTACTGGTATGGTAATTATGGTTGCTGTATAGCCAAAGCTATATTATAATATACATTATATTTCATTCTTACGCCATACACTTTGTGGGTTTTAAAGTATCTAATATGGCATTCGTTTATCCTGCACTGGTGTACTCCAAGAACACTCTGATCGTTCCTTTTTACTTCTTCCTTTTCACTCTGACCTCCTTCGGTGCAGATCGGAGTACACCAGTGCAGGATAATCGAATAAACTATAAGATTCGTCCTCACACAGGAGATCATCAGACATTAAAAAATTTAGCTCACAGCGCTTCTCAAATCTGTAATTACCCCAACCCTCATAATAAGGCTCGAATCAATGCCGGATGTACTTATTCCTGTCGGTTTTTTTAATCTGTAAATTTTCCGATCGTTTACAAATGGTGGTGAGGGGGGGGGGGGGATGTACAAGGAAGCTGGTGTTTGAAAGCTCCATATTCCTAGCGACAAAAGGAAACATGTCCAATCGAAACAATTACAAGCCAATAATTTGTTTGAATACACTGTATCAGATATTTATAGTTAAACTAAGCAACATAATTGTTCGAATAATTGAGTCTATGTGAAGAGAGATGTACGTACAACGAGGCTCGAAAAAGGGTGTAGCAGGAATCTTATCAGCGCGTTATGTCAATGGCCTGGATTGACTATTTGAAAGTTTTCGATTCAACCTCTCACAGACTTATCATCTGTCTACTGAAAGCTTGAAGGTTTATCCATACATAGTGAGATGCATTAAGAGATTGATTATTTTTCAATAAAAAGATAATGGCGACACTTTTCCCATAGGTTAACAGACATTCAATAATATTTTTAGAGAAAACAAATCTCCCAAAAATAGTGATATTTATAGAGAAAAAATTAAAAATACATATCGTTTTCTATGTGCAGTACTTCAAAGTAAATTAAATAATAAAAAGTAATAATTAAATTAATAAAAACCATGGGAAATTCCAATAACTTAAAAAACTTTATGTACTATGCTAGTTCGTTTAAACGGCCTAACAATAATAATGTAAACCTTTTAAATGATAATTTAACCTCTACCTTTAAAGAGGCAGCTGAAAAGTCATAAATGAAACACGAACACTATTCAAAAAAAGATAAGAGGCAAACCTTGGTTTGAAGCCGAATGTGACCAACTAAAGAGAGAACGCAAGGCTGGTCTTAGGATATGTAAGAGATCTGCCTAGGCTTATATTGATAACATCAATTTTAAAATATTAAAAAGGAGAATCAATCTAATGCTGCGCTCGCAAGTTTGAGCGCGCGACGGTTGAATCTCGCGCTTCGCGCTCGGATATTTATTCTTTGCATTTGGAATGCTTGAAAAAAACTTTATCAAAAAGATCTCTTTTAGATGGCAGTATTTATATGCGTCTTCATATTCTGAATTTTCTACTTAATTAAGTATAGTCAAAGATTAAGTTTTCCAAAGCTCTGTAGGCTTTGAGGTACACATTCTCATCGTGACACTCGCGCTCCGCGCTCGATTTCCGACAGACATTTGTAAACATGTTTTGTTGGATTTTCTTCTCGTAACTTTCGTCTTTTTTCCAAACATTTTTATTTTATTTTACTTTTTTCAACGTTATTTTTCACGAATAAAACAAAAAGTACGCGTCCTATCAAGAAGTGATTCTTAAGGAAATTGTAGATCTTTTTTGGGATAACCATTTTTGCTAATTCATCTTTTTTTGTATCCTACATAGTTTGTCCACAAAATGGAATTTTTTATTTTCCATTATTTTTTGTGCAATAAAAATTTGAATTTTCAATTTTTGAAAAAAATCCTAAATTGTTTATGATAATCTTGTAGGGATTTCTAAAAGAAATGTTTTTCTTCTCTTGACTTTTTTTCATATCGTGCGTTTTTGGCTTCAAATTTTGATTTTCAGTTGATTAAAAAAATTTTGAAAACGCTATAACTCTGATAATTTTCTTTTTATCGAAAAAAGTCGTAAGGATAAATTATTTGCTCTTTTCAATACTATAAATATCCGTACATAGAATTTTCAAATTCAGAAAAAAGTGGTCTCAAAAATGTTCAAACTGCGCTGACTTTTTGAATTTTGATCAAAAATGGCTGGTTAACGAACTCGTCCTTTCCTTTAGGACCTAGAAAAAGTGTGCCAAAGATGGATTTGATTCGTTCATTTTTTCGAGAGTTATCGTGTTTACGGACGGACGGACAGACAGACAGACGCCATCATGAAAACTTGATTTTCGGATTCAGGGGGTCTCGAAACGTGGAGATCCGTTGAAAAAGTGTGATGTCAAATTTCCGACAATTCTAATACTTTCTCAATCACAAATGATGAGAATGTAAAAAACACAAACAGTATGAATCTTCAATTTTAGATCGCTTAGCTTCTTGCAAAAACACAACAAACTTTTCGAATGGAGTTCATAAATTTAGATTCCGTTCATCCACTGGTAATCGCATCAGCCCAGATTTATGGAATACATTTTTATTACAAAACCTTGCTGCATGCTCGCTTTATAGCGATCTACTTATTGATGCTAGACACCCGATATCTAAATCCTAACTGAGCATTTTAAAAAATGGGTTAATTTTACGAATGAAATCCTCCATTGTCAAGCAGGTTCTAGAGAGGGGAGATGATGATTTGATAACACTTTCACTTTAAATGCAATAATACACATTCCCTTGGGAGGCCCGGGAGGCAAACTTTTTGCTGTTTTTATTGACTTTAAGAATGCCTTTCCTTATATTAATCGTGCAATATTATGGCATAAGCTATTCTCTTCAGGGGTCAGTGCGAAATTTGTAAGACTACTAAAAACCGATATAAATATCAACTGTATTTGTCCGCACGCCGCAAGGGCCCTCTGATCCGGTACACATTCCTCAGGGCGACCTGAAAGGAGATATTACGAGTACTCGCATACGCAGATGATTTAGTGATTCTGTCTCTCCAATCGGCTTACAATGAATACTTAGATTTTTATATGCTTATAGTACTGAAAATAGTCTTGCTGCAAATCAAGAAAAAACGAAAATTATGATTTTCCAAAAAGGCCGAAGAAGAAACTACCTCAATTTCAAATACACAGGAAAGATTGAAGTTGTGAAAGGCTTTAAATACCTAGGTATATCTTTTGCCTATTCGGGACTTTTCGAAATCGCAGTATACGAAGCTCTAACCTCTTGTAATTTAGCAATGGAGGCATTTTTCTCAATTTTATCAGCCTCTAAATCCGACTCGTGCTATACGAAATACATACTTTTGGCACTCACAAGGGAAGGTATCGAGGTGTCCGCTTCCGATTTTCTTCATTTCGATATATGTTGTAGAGCAACAAAAAATAAGAGATATGATTTGTCATCAAAACATAGTAATAACTGCAATAAATTTACTGTATCGGGTTATATACCTTATTTTTTGCAGCAATAAATGTGTTTTTTAACATGTTTTGATCACACAGAAATTTTGGAATTCGGCCAATTTCATTCAAAAGTGCTTCACCATTTGCATGAAAATTAAAGTGAGGGTGTTTCGATTTTTTTTATTAAATACCCTGTAGTAGTGGCTCGCTACCCTTCAATGGTATTTCGAAAAAGTAAGAACCCCTCTGGACATTGAAACTCACCTCGACAGTGCTCCCTCAAAGATTGATTTTTGTATTACTTTGAGGTGGCTTTCTACGTCAAACTCAACTTTTTGTATATAAACTTCTATTTGATATACAATTTCCATTTCGTAACGATACAACCTCTGACGATAGTTAAATTTACTGTAAGGGGTAGCGTATTCTATTTTTTTGCAAGGATGAACGTATTTTTTAATTGGTGTTTTAATACATTAATTATTAATCTTGATAATTTTACTGGATTTATGAAACCGCCTAATTTGCTGTCGACATAAACACTCTTATACCATTAATACTGAAAAAGATGTTTGTATCTTGGAGACGACCGTTAGTTACGTATCTGAGATTGGATTTTGATTATATTATTTCTTAACTGTAGACTGATATCGTGTTTGTGTAATAAGACATAATCACAAATATATTTATAGAAATTCTTCCATACGCGGAATTCGTATACATCTAACGGCTGCATCAGCTTTTCTTTTTCGGTCTATATCAATTTCTGCGTCAGTAATCTTGCAAACTCCTGCAGCTTCGTCACTATCTATAAAATCTTCGCTGTTATCATTGTCTTCAATTATTTCGGATTCATAGTCTTTAAAAGGTTCTAAAAAGTCTAAAGAATTCTCTTCATGCTCTTCTGTATTAAAATGAAAAATAAAATCTAAAAAAAGGCTTTTAAAATGGTCTGTCAAAATAATTTCTTCACGAGTTACTTGCGTTTCCGGTAGGTATGAAGTACGAAATATCGATATAAGTGTAATTTTAACACTGATGAGATTTATATGCATTTTTAAATTATATAAAGAAGTTCTCTTATAGCTTTAATAAAATGTTCACTGTTTCAAAGTTGAATAGCGACTAATAATCAAAATTCCGCAGACCTCGAGTTATTTTTCGCCAAACAGATGGAGAGTATGCTATCAGCTATTTCAGACAAATACAAATACATTAATACATTACATTAATACATTACATTAATACATTAATACATTAATACAAAAAATCAGTTTTTGAGGGAACACTCTCGAGGTGAGTTTCGACGTCCAGAGGGGCTCTTACTTTTTCATAATGTCAGATTCTAGGCTACTAATGTTATTTAACAACATTCTCGAAACGGAACAAATTTTTTTTTTCTTCCAAAAATTAAAAAATAACATTGAGGGGTATTTAGCCCCTAATCAAGGGTATTTGATGAAAAAGTCAAAACAGTCTCACTTTAGTTTTTATTTAAATAGTGAAGCACTTTCGAATTAAATTGATCGAATTTCTAAATTTCTGTGTCATAAAACATGTTCAAAAAACACATTTATTGCTGCAAAAAATAAGGGATGTAACCCCATACAGTAAATTTATTGCAGTTATTAATATGTTTTAAATCATATGCAGTTGGTTTTGTCTTGATAGAGCTACGGTAAATGTACCAGGTTTCGTCAATGCATGGGTTGTCGGAAGATGAGCAGTATTTTACATATAGTGAGCTGTTCTGTTTTTCGTTCTGAGCAAAAACGTTTCTTCCTAAACGCTATTGCCAATCACTCACACATCGAAGTGCCGATAACTGAAGCAGCCAGATTTCTGACTTGCCGATAACCTATGAATTCTCGTATTTCTAACTTCGAACTTCTTATAATATTCATTCGAATAGGATATGTTACGAGTAATAAGTAATTTACCTTTCTAAAGGTACGCTTTATTCGATAAAATCCATTTCTTACGCTATAAATATGTTTAATGTAGTTTTTTAAGCAAATGAAATCTGAAATTCGCGTTAAGCTTCCGATAAATGACATACTTACCTTATTTCTTTCGAAGAAATTTAAAAAAAGAAAAATTTTAGAGCGTATACTTTAGGGGAAGCTTTCATCCCCTAGATATCAATTTTAGCAAAAATAAAAAACACCATACCTTTTATTTTTTGCTGCTCTACAACATATATTGAAATGAAGAAAATGGGAGGCGGACACCTCGTTACCTTCCCTTATCAGCCTATTATCACTAAGTTTAAAAGACGAGCGCAGGGAATGAGACGTCGAGAGTAGGTTTAGTTTGGGAACCAGCGACGCAAGGCCCTAGCAATGTCTTGGACCGGAGGGAAGATAGACCCCTCCCCACCTCTACGATGGAACCAATGCCTCATCGATATAAAGTATGATTAATGTATGTGAGTGGCCAGTTTTTCACCGTAACCGAGAACTGCTTCTAAATCTCGACATTTTTGAATATTTTCCGAATATGAATTTCATTACAAATTAATTTTCAAATGTAAAGAATAATATATTAATTATCTCAGGTAGAAGAAACAAATAAAAAGAATCATTCAAAATTTCTCTACGGTAACATTTTTCACTTATTTAATTCTTTGTCAGCAATCTGTCTCTTCGCTAGATCAATTACACTTTTTAATTTGGAAGGATAGAGTAATTAAAAAATTAGATACAAAACTTTGAAAGCAGGAAATATATTAATTAAAAATCAGCAAATTAAAACTTCTTGGTTCTAAAAACTTATCTGAATTTCAAGTCTTGTCCACTACAGAAAGGTAGATTAATTTTCTTAGTGACTAGAAGCTAAGTTTTAATATTGAAAAAATGGTCTAATATACTTTCAAAAAATAAATTCTTAATACTTTTACAATGCTATTTCTTAATCCTATTTTACTTTATAATTACTTCGCCTTCTTCGACTTCGCACACTCAATGATTTGTGCACATGAAGTTTTACTCGGCTAAGTTTTGAAATTGTTCACGTGAAAATTTAGTCAGTTAAAAGATTTTTCAATAGGTATGAAATTCACTAGAAATGAAAATTCTTCTTAACACTTGAAAAAAAATATTATTTCAGTGTTATTTTAGGAATTGGAATACGATTAAAAAAACTGTATCTAAGATCGCCGCAAAAAATCAAGACCCCCAAATTTAGAAGGCAATAACTCCGCAGAAGAAAATGTAAGGAGGCTCGAATAAGAATCACACGAATCCGCTAAGTTTTCTAAATAAAATGGTGTCTCTGTAATTTGCGTAAAAAAATTGTTCCGAGCTATTTAGTAAAATACCATTAAAAATGCTGTCGCGAGGGCCATTGATGAGTCACCTTACTAGGCAGTCTGATAAGTACCTGAAAATTCTAAGAGGTAGCATTAGTATTCACTAATGTGAACCATTTTCGTCGAGCTTGATCCTTTAAATGACGCCTGTCAAAACTTCAGCCATTTATGTTTACGCATTTACAAGTTACA
>NC_046658.1:20492727-20519154 GCF_010883055.1 Belonocnema kinseyi
CGAGTTTCGTTGTGGCCGTACGAGCACAGTTGATGCTGAACGATCTGGGCGCCCAAAAGAGGTCACTACACCAGAAAATGTCGAAAAAATCCCTGATATGATGTTGAATGATCCCAAAGTGAAATTGAAAGAGGTAGCTGATGCTGTAGGCATATCATTGAAACGTGTGGGCAATATCGTGCATTCAGTTTTGGGCATGAAGAAGCTCTGCGCGCGATGGGGGTCGCGTTTGCTCACAGTGGATCAAAAACGAATTCGTGTGACAACTTCCCAGCAGAATTTGGCATTATTTTCGCGTAAGCCCACCGAGTTTTTTCGCCGATTCATAACCATGGATGAAACCTGGATCCACTACTACACTCCTGAGTCAACGCAACAGGCAAAACAGTGGGTTCCACCGGGCCAAAGTGCTCCGAAGCGTCCAAAAACGCAACAATGGGTCGGAAAGGTTATGGCCTCCGTATTTTCGGATGCACATGGCATAATATTCGTGGACTGTCTTGAAAAAGGTAAAACCATAACCGGACCATACTATTCATCATTATTGGACCGATTGAAAATCGAAATCGCCGAAAAACGACCGCACTTGAAGAAGAAAAAACCGCTTTATCATCACGACAATGCGCCTGTTCATTCATGCTTAGTTGCACAAGCAAAATTGCACGAAATCGGCTTCGAATTGGTTCCTCAGCCACCGTATTCACCAGACCTGGCCCCCAGCGACTATTACTTGTTCCCTAACCTGAAGAGATGGCTCACCGGTAAGCGATTTTACTCAAATGAGGAGCTCATAGCTGAAACTGAGGCGTATTTTGGAGACCTTTCGATCGAGTACTTTTCGGACGGTACCAAAAAGTTAGAAAATTGTTGGACTCGCTGTATCGACCTAAAAGGAGAGTATGTTGAAAAATAAAACCGACTTTGGCCAAAAAAACGTCTCCGTGTTTCATTTTTCAGGGACTTATCAGACTGCCTAGTAACTTTTACATGACCCCAGAGCTAAGAATATGTTGGAAAAAATTTGAAAAAATTCTGGAGTGTCTTACAACATGTTTAGAATCCAGTAGAGACCTTAAAATTTTAAAAATATTAAAAAATATCAGTTTTGCAAGATTTTTTGTTGAATGTTTTTATTTAGGAATTGAATGGAGCTATCGCGCTGTTTAATGGCTTCAAATGTGTGGTAATGTACCCTGATTCCTATTTTGTCCACAAAACTGAATAAAAATTATATTTTCGCGATTAAAGTCGCTAACAAAGCTTTTAGGTGGGCTGCCCCCTTCTCTCTTGATATAAAATTTTGATATTATAATACACTATTAAGCTTGCACACGAATTATCTTGTATTTTGTTTATTTAATAAAGTACACTTATTTTGGTATTATAATTTTGTAATCATTAGGCTGTTAATTCGCTACAGAAATGCGTGAAAGATTTGTTTATATGAGCACTTCCATGTGCGTATTTTTAAAAAAATTATTCTTAATAAGATAATGTTGCACCGTATGTAGCGTAGTACAAATATTTTTCCATTTAGACGAAAAGAAAGTGTTTACTTTCTTGCAAACTAAAAATAGAGGACTTCACACTTTTAACCCTATCCCCTTGTATTGTATATTGAAAAATCTTCATACGCTTGAATGGATTCAAAAGAAAGAAAAGAATTGCTGCATACAGATACTTAATGACAATCATCTTTTTACTATGCTTCGATATATGTGGAAGGAATAATTACTATGGTACAAAGATACGTGATTGTAAAATTTTGTTAGCAATTGCCGTTTATGAACAATTACTATCATACACTTTTGTGCTATAATTCCAATCATTATTATTACTTATATATTATATAGGTGCAATTTCATCTCAAATCATGTGAAGAACTTGAACTATTCTTAGTAATTTTTATAAAAATTGTAATATTTGTTCTCCTAGGTGTTGAAAGAAAAACCCTAACATGATATTTGAATAATTTCAAGAAATTAAGGGATACTCAAAATTGAAAAATTTGGTCTTTTTTCATTGAACACTCATAACTTTTGTGATTTTAATAATATTAAGGTGTATTTTTTTAAATATTCGTAATGTGATGCAGTTCTGAACAAATATTTCTTGAAACAAAAAATTTCAATACCTGCTTGAATTTTTCAAAAACGAATGTTTATACTGAATTTCTGGAAAAAACCCACTTAAAAAAATGAACAGATAGCTTACACTGTCCTCTAAATACTTCAGTTTAAAAATTCATTTTTAAAAAATCCAAGAAGTTTGAAAAGTTTTTTGTTTCAAAAATATTTCTTTGAGACGGCCCTGCTCAGCGAGCAGCAGCTACTGGAAAATCTGGCGAAAACGTCTGCAAAACTGACATTTTTTAAATATTTTAAAATTTTAAGGTATCTACTGGATTCTAAACATGTTGTAGGACACTCCAGAATTTTGTCAACTTTTTTCTGACAAATTCTTAGCTCTGGGATCATCAAAAGTTAAGGTGTCTCAACAATGGGCTTCGCGACAGCATTTTTAGTGGTATTTTTCTAAATAGCTCGAAACGAAATTTTTTTACACAAATTATAGAAACACCATTTTATTTCGAAAACTTAACGGATTCGAGTTGTTCTTATTCGAAACTCCTCACATTTTTTTCTGCTTTTAAAAAATAGTTGAATTCATCTAAACGACAACTTTTCAATAATAGAGTTTGTTTTTCAATTAAATTATTAAATTGTTAAGCCAGAAGACAATTTCTTTAACAAACAGTTGAATTTTCAAGATAATAAAATGAATTTTTAGGAAAAGTAGAGCATTTCCAACCAAGGGCTAAGTTTTCAACAAAAATGTTGAATTTTGAACAAAGAAGGTGAATTTTCAACCAAAAAGATTCACTTTCCTCCAAAAAAGATGAAATTTCAACTAAATTTTAACTAACTAAACGAAATGAGGTATCGCTCTGAAAGTTTAGGAAATAAAAGAGGAGGTAATAAAGTCCATGTCTCTGCTTTGTTCCGGTGAAAATTTTAAGAAAAAAATTTTTTTGAAGAAAATACCAGTGAAAGTTTTCTTTCCCAACTTACGTCCACACGGAATGAGACATTGTGTTAAAAATTTGGCACGATAAATAGAAGGCATGCAAGAATTTTTTTACTTTCTATTTTGGAAAAATACCGACCTTGCAGTCGCCAAACCCTGCAAGCAATTTGCAATGTTGTCAATGGGCTAGTTATGGGGTTTTTATTTATCAAAGTGGGGCAAAACAACAAAAACCGCTCACGAACATTATGCACCAATAATGCAAAAACTAATGTTTGCAGCGAGTAGACAAGTTCGAACTTCTAGGGGTCTGTGGGTAAAACAGATCGCATGATTACCGTCAGAGAATGTTAAAAGTCAAACTTATGCTGTAAAACATAAATGTGTCCGTCGATAATCATTATTTGCATAAACTTTTTCCTTCCTCTAATTCTTTGCAAGGCCACAAACGATCCTTTAATATTTATTAACATTTCCCGAAAAAAATTTCCGCTTTATTTAAACTTTTATTTTTCAATATGGGTGAAAAAATATTGATCTTATGGCTGACTTGATCAGCTGTTACACTCATCACATGCCCTAACCAAATAAATAACAATTTTTACCAAAAAAGATAAATTCTCAATGAAAAATATATTAGTTGATATTTTAACAAAAAACATTGTAATTTAAAATACAAAACTGTTCCATTTATTTAAAAAGATGACTTTTAAACAAATATTTATTCATCTAGTCTTCTGATAGCAGCTTCACTGGTGGAATTTTTCATGAGGTATAATTTTGTGAATTTGGCGAAAGTATCTATCATAACTAATAAATACTCATACCCATACTTCGTCTTGGTTAATGGGTTGAAAAAGTCCATCGATATCAATTTCAATGGCCCCTAGGAGAGAACTGGCTCTAACAGGGCCTGCGATGCATGCATTGATACTTTATTTCTCTGACAATAGTTGCAGGTAGCCACGAGATTTCTCGTCAATCTGGCCATTTTTGGGCTATAAAAAGACTCGTGTAAGATTTTTAAGTCTTTTTTGAAGGACTTAGATTCTATATTTTCGTCCGTTGAAGTGGTAGAGAATTTTTTCGATGAGCTTGAATCTTACGTTTCCTTTTGTTCCGCGTGTCATTTCTTTCTTGATTTTCTGTACTCGTGTGTCTTCATTCTGTTGTCGAGGAATGTTTCTGATATTTTCCTTGATTTCCGGTGTCCAAGTGTAATTTAAGGCGTTTATGATGACTCTGGTTTCGCCTAGATATTTTTATAACCCCCTTCTTCTTTTAAACTGCTTGGAACGTCGGCCATTACGTTTTGAACGTCCGGTAAATGCTCGACATTTATCCTGTAGTCCTGGATTGCTAAAATCCATCTCGTTAGTCGCGGATTCACGAACTTACATGTTTTTAAAAAGGTGAGCGCGAGGTGATCTGTCCGATTTATGATTTCTGGTCAATGAAGGTATGTCCCGAATTTTTTCAGATCCCACAAAATTGCAAACAACTCCTTCTCTGTAGTAAAATACATGAGTTCTGGACCCTTTAATAATCTACTGGCTAGAGTTATTATCTCTTTCTCTTGTTTATCATTTAATTGATACAAGACTGCACCAAGAGCGTAGTTACTTGCATCTGTTTCAAGGTAATAACTCTTTGTAAGGTCTGGAAAGTTACAGCATAATCGACTCTCCGAATAATTGTTTGACGCGTTCAAAACTTTTCTCTGCTTCCTTAGTCCAGTCCCATTTTGCTCCCTTTTTTACCCGTTTCAATAGGGGTACAATTTTAGCCGCGTGTTAATTGCTGAATTTGGAACAAAAATGAATTAGTCCCAAGAATCCGCGGAGTTGTTTCATGTTACTTGGCGCGGGAAAGTCCTGGATAGTATTAATCTTTACTAGGTCTGGTTTTATTCCATCGGTCGTAAGAATAAAACCGAGAAATTTAGTTTCTTTTCGGAAGAAATGAGATTTTTTAGATTTAAGGTAAGGTTATTTTCGTCGAGCCTCCTCAGAATCTCCTCGATGTGTGTCATGTGTTGCTGATGATTTTCTGAGATGATTAAGGTATTATCCACAAAGGTGTTGAAGTGTTCGCCCATGCCTTAAAGTGCATGGTCGAGTCCTCATACGCACGCGGTGCTGGTTTTTAATCGGTTTTTTTAAAATCTGGTTTTCTACCTTGAATTCGTCACTGCGGCCGCGGTACTGAAACGATGTGTACTGGCGTGAGCAGGAATGTAATGGCACTTGCCAAAAGCTGCTTGTCATATTAAGATTTGTCATGGTATTAATTCCTTTGGACTTCTAGAATAGTACTTCAGCTGATTCAGAACATTCCCAGTCTTCAATTAAAATGTCTTTTAATCTTCTGGAATCTAAACATAGGCAAACTGTTCCGTCTTTTTTTTATCACTGGAACGATTGGGTTACTATATGGGCTACGTGAGCGTAGGATAATACCCATACTTGACATCTTCTGGATTTATTGATCTGCTTTTACGCGATGGGCCATTGGGATGGGATAACTTCTCCCTATAAAAGGCTGTGATTCTCGTACTTTCAGCACGTGTTGGTGGTTAGTGAGAAGTCCAGGCTCTCGCCGAAACACGCGGCGAGTTTTCTTGAGAATAGTCCCTAATTATTCTCGTTGAGCCTTCGTGAGATTCTCGCACTCAGACAGTTTTTCTTCTATATCTTTCCATTCGATCTGAGGCGGTAATGGGATGTCAATTCCGGTATTTTAATGATTGATTTCTGACTTCCAGCGTATCATTCACCGTCATTTCGAGGTGTGTCACGTTGCATTGCCCCTCTGACCCTTTCTTTTCTTCACATTAAGGAATTCGTATGGCCGGCCTGCCGTTCAAATACGGGAAGGTGAGCAAGTATGTCAATTTCTATTATGCATGTTCCCGTAAGTCGATTCACTACGAGAAATGCGAGTTGGATGACAATGCCCGGTAAGTGTGCATCGGCGTAAATCTGTTTGTTCAAACGCACTGCTCTGCATCTTATTAGACCAGCTACGGCCACACCTAAAAAGGTAGAGATGGGTATTTATCAAAGTGTCCTTAATTGTTATTCAAGAACTCTTTGGATATACACGTGACTTCCGCGCCCGTACCAATCAAAGCCTTCGTTATTGTACCGGCAATTTGTATATCAGCCGTATAACATTTTGACTGTGCTTTGGGCGTGACTCCTTTGTCTTCTTCCATAATTCTTCTCGCGTATTCATTAACATATTGGCATAATAGGTAGTTGTAGGTGTCACGTCAATTATCTTATTTGCCTTCATTGACGAGGACCTGCCTCGTTTCCCATCTCCTGATTGGGTTTGAGCTCGAGATTTTGGATACGATAAGAGGTCTGAGTTGGTTGCTGTCGCCAAGAGTTGCCGTTTGCCGGGCCTCGTTGCCCCCATGGCGCTCCGCCCTGTCGTGGGCTTGCGTCGTTACTGGCCCGTAATACATTCGGTACCGCTTGTGTTGCTGTCCAGTTTCCTTGGCATGCCTGGCCGCTGCCACCTGCTCTCACATAACCATTGATGATATTTGGCGCTCTCCATGCATTGCGTTGTTAGTACCAATTTTCTCGATGTGGTATGGTCCCCTTCCTCTCCATTCTCGCCCCTCTGGTTGACCGGTATTGGTGTTTCCGATCTTGTCGAATTCTTCGACTAAGACAATAGGCTGATCGCACTGAGTGATACTCCGCCCAACTATAGCGTACTTAATTTCGTCGCTATAATGTCGAGCAAGTATTCTCACTACCTCAGTTTGATTGGGGGGGAATGAGTTCGCTCAAGTGTGCGAATATTTTCATTGCATATTCCGTGCGTGAGCGGTCTTTATACGGTTGACAACACCCGAACTCGAGTTTTTTCTTAACTCGTGCTGTGTGTGTTCATTGCAGTATCTTTCCTGGAACGTTGCACGGTTCAAAATCTCAGCGTTATTTGTAGTTTGTAATTTTAAAATTTCTTTTTTATCGTGAAGTTATAATAAATTGATATGAATTACTTATCTTTAAGTACGTTTCCGGATTTCCTAGTAACTGCAAAACGAAACACAATTTTAAGAAAGTACATATATTCAAAACTTGAGGTCGCTGAATTCAAGTCTGTACTCAGAATTGCAAAATTTAATTATTTAGACAAATTATATTGTTGATAACAATTGAGGTAAATTTTTAACGTAACAAAATTCTCGGTATCTGAGATTCAACTTTTTGCTATTAAGACTATTTTCATCTTTAACATAATTGTTTAGCTTTAAGCGGTGTGGCGAGCCATCCGATTGTCTGCTAGAGTTTCAATCCAAACCATTGTCCGCCGGTTTTCGTTGGCCTAATCTGCATAGAATATATTTGTTGTCCGAGAGGGACTCCTCATCTTAAACTGTCAGCTCTCTGTCTTGCTCTTCAGTTATACCGAGTATGGAGTCAAATTGAGAACTTCAGTCCTGTATTTAATCTGAAATGTAGGAACATTATCACGATATAGAATCTACAGCTCACTGCCCAATAGGTATTCATATTCACCTTAATAACGGTGGAGTCCCTGGAGCAGAGCTTATGAACCAAAATCGCCTTCATATCCTTGACGGCTATGAATGGCCTTTGTTCCATAAGATCTTAGGGAAATAAAGAACGTTCCCGGATGAGCATCGCTTGCCCGGAGCGGGTTTGAATACTTTAGGATTCAACCTGGCGTCCCAAAGTCTCCTATATGATACCGCCTTTGTGTCTCCGGCGAGTCCGCCTCGACTGATGGGGCGTGCCGGGATTTTGAAGGATTTATTAACCCTAATGCCATTTAGCCTTTGACACGGCGATTACATCATGGCTTAGTAGCTTGAGAACTTGTGCCCTCGATATTCCAGGAGGATTTCATATTACCTCATGGAAGGACGCTCCTTGGTTTACGCCACACCTCGCAATGTATTCCCTTGGGTCCACCAATTCCCGATCTATAGTCCGATGAGACCCTTAAGCCCAAGCACCAGCTACAGTGTCCCACGATCCCTGGGGAGTGTGTGTGTGTGTAAACATTGATTTTTCCTTTTATTGTTATTGGTTGAAATCTCAGCCGTTTAGGATTTATTTTTTATTTAATATCCCATTGGCGAATTCTCAGTCAATTCTGAATTTATTTGAATTGATTTGAAATAAGTAGTTTTAATGCTCAAATCTTTAAATTCTTGCTAACATTTTGCCCGAAGCGTGCCAGATCTTTTACAAAATGAAAAGAATACCTTAAACGATCAAAAGGTATGAATGAAATGATATTTTACTTCAAATTACTACCTATTGTTTATTTTTATAAAGTTTCTTTCTCAAGCCCAACATAGAGAGGGGTAGGTCTAGGAAGCGATTGAGCAAGGATGATAAATCAGATCCTTGGGCTCTAAGAAAGGCGACCAAGAATACAGGTTACAAATAAAATTCGTTTGTTAAATGGATATTACAGCCTTACATGTATAATTAACAAATGCTGTAAAATAACAATCATTTTATTGGACAATAGATATTTTCTCCTATTAGTCTTAGAAAATCACTGATCGTAGCTAGCCGAATTGCCTGCCAACGACCTTAAAACATGGCGGCCCACTACTGACAAAAGGTCAGACAAGGTCACGCAATCTTGGGTGATCGAACCCCAAGACAAAAAAGTGATTTAGAACTATTTTAAAACCATCTTAACATCCACAAACACACACACACACAACGTCGAATCCCATAGTATTCAAACCCCCTAGGGTTCTTATGGGACAAAAATGGGTGACACACAAAAAAGTAATAAAAATAATGAGACTCCGATCTGAGATCCTCATCTAACATACCGTCAAAGGCGGACGGCTCCACAGAAGTCAGCCTACCTGAAGTAGTGTAGACTTCTAACATCGATGAGAACAATCTTGTTAATCAGGTGATGAATAGTTAACGGGGCTCTTTGTAAGGAAGAGGAACCGTAGCGGAGCACAAAAAAGAAGAGCCAGCTTAGCGCGGCTTTCAAACAGCAGCCAAGACACCTCACAGAGGGCCATGGCTGCAGATGCATCGATAGAAGCAACTCCTCAGGCTCTTCTACGGGCAAGAGGAGAAAGGATCCTGATTAAACCCTGAATATATAGGGAAATGATAAGTCGCTTGGGAGGGCGTGGTTCTGTATATAAGATATCGCGTAAAAAAGCACCAAGGGCATTCATAACCGTCAAGAGTATGAATGCGACTTTGTTTCATAAGCTCTGCTCCAGGGACTCCACTGTTATTACGGTGAGACTCAAGGGCAGAAGATGAGAAAGACTAGATGTATTTCTCTACTCCGCTTATTTCCCAGGTGATGCTGCGGGGCTCCCGTCCCCTAGAGAGGTTGAGGCTTTAATTCAGAACTTCCAAGAAAGCAGGACACTTTCGCTGAGGGGTTGTGATGCAAACACCCACAATTCTGTGTGGGGGACACAAATACCAACTACAGAAGAGATTTAATTGAATATGAATACCTAGCGGGTAGTGAGCTGTAGATTCTAAATCGTGGTAATAGTCCTACAATCCAGATTAAAAACAGGACTGAGGTTCTCAATTTGACTCTATGCTCGAAATAACTGAAGAGTAAGGCAGAGAGCTAATAATTTACGATGAGGAATCCCTCTCGGACAATAAATATATTCTTTGCAGATTAGGCCAAGGGAAATTGGCGGTTTCAAAGATTAGAAACCCATGGAATACTTTTTGGGACTCATTAAGAGGAACTTTAAGGTACCGTGGATAAGTTAGAGCACGCCGTGTATGTTTTGTGATAAGCTCTGATTACATCATATGAGAACAATTGCCCTAAAAGTACAATTAAGTCAAGGAAAGGAGCAGAATGGTGGAACACCCGCCTGGAGAAACTTTGTAAAAAGACTAGAGCTTTGAGCGCTGAGCCTGTAAGATGGCTCAGCATGAATACAATAAAATTAATAAATTAAATTTTCCAAAAGACAATAAGCACATTATTTAACTTTCTCATGAGTTGTATTAGCTTCATTGGCTTTAGAATGTTTATAAAACTTATAACATCATTACTTTTCCTGTAAAGTTTTCGATTCAAGCAATTTTTGTGATTAAGCGACTTTACTCCACATTGCAGGGTAGTAACTCACACTTCAAGGAATGAAAAATAGTTCTTTATGCCTTAGGTGTATGTTTGTGCCTTATAGTATGAAAGAGGCTCAGGCCGACATTATATATTTAAACCATAAGCACTTCACTTAAATTCCTTAAATCTCTTTACTTTAAAAAACCTTGAAAAAGAAGTCCCTCAGCCCCATTTTACAGTACAAAACGTGGATTTTTACCAAATTTATAATCGAACCAGACCATAAAATTCTACAGCGACATAAGTCAGTTAAAAATATTTAGTTTAATCAAATATTAAATTTTTTAATTATTTAACTATGTAAATTTCAATTAAAAAGTGATCACCTTGTGATACATATTTTTTTAATTACTATATATTTTTTGTTTTTAACTGTTCCAAGTTGATATTGAATAAAAACTTCTGTCTACGGTTTTCGCAATTTTCAACATGTTTTAAATTGTTTAGCTTGAAATTTGTTTAAAGAGTTTTTATGCATATTATAGTTTAGAATAGGATAATTTTGTAGATGGTTTATTATACGTTATAAATATCAGTATCTGCCCCCGATCGTTCGGTTTTGATAAAAGTTGTTAAAATTATAATTTTATATGAAAGAAGTTTCAACACCCAGCGGATTTTTGAAAATGTTCCAAATTGCATAAGTTACGCCATGTTGAATTTCGTTGTCACATTTTTTTTGAATTATCAATATTTCTGGAAACGATAATTGTATTTTGATCAAAATTGACATATTAGAAGAGAAATGATATATTTTAAGAAAAAAATACAATCAATTTCTTTTAATTTTCAGTGTTGCGGTCCGCGAGCAGTAGAAGCTCATTTGCTCGCAGACCGCGACACTGAAAACGCAGTGAAAGGGTGGCGCGCGGTCTCACTAAAATGACTTTCACAAGGAATCATTATATCCATACTTAAGAAAAATTAAAACGGGAAAAATTCACGAAAAATGGAATCAAAATTTGTCTTGGACTTTCTTTCGGGCAAAAGAAAAAAACTTTTTTTAATGTATTATATTCTTAAAATATATCATTTCTCTTTTAATGTGTAGAATTCTGAGCAAATCCAATTATCATTCTCCACAAATATTGATAATTTAAAAAAATGTGACCCCGAAATTCAAAATAGCGCAACTTCAGAAATTTTGATCATTTTCAAAAATCCATTGGGCCTTTCTTTATTCCTCACAATAACTAAGAAGTAAAAAACAACAAAGAATTTAATTAAGACTTACCATTTTCGTCAACGCCATTTCGACGCTGCCAACTCTCAGTTCATTCCAGTCTTGAACCGTTTTACTGAATTCGTCCCTGTAGTACAGCTGCTTCACTTCGTCTATGTAATTATTAGTAGTATTTCCTTCGATAGAGTCACTAAGACTCATCGTGATTAACTTATCCTGTTCGGCGATAATAAGTTTTAAAAATTGATCACCGACTAAGTCTCTCACCGGTTTGTCCTTTAAATACTTCATGCTGTAAACAGGATGATTTTCATCAATCTCCTTCAATCCTTTCTTTGTTGGACGGATGGATAATTTAGCTCTTTCCATGTACATATCCCGAACAGTTTTTCTAACCAGAGGCTCTCGAGCCAACTGAATTGCAACCATTAGTTGCCCAGCTTTCAGAACTTCTTCCGGCACTAAAAATCTCTGTCCGCAGTATTCAGCCGCAACCACCATTGGCTCCGTTAGTTCTTGATCAACTTCGTGACGTTGATAATTATCCCGAAGATTTTCAGCAAAATGCTCTGGTGTAAGACCAAATCTTTTGGCAAGAGAATCTAAGCCAGCCTTTCGACATATAGAATAAGGATCATTCCTAACTGGTTTCTTTACTATATCGTCAGGTTCTTGATTTTCTTCATATTCAAGAACTTCGGGAGGTGGATCTTCCCCATTTTCTTCAGCTTCGGCAATCAACTGTTTTCTTTTTTCGAGTCTTTCTTTTTTCCGAGCCTCGCGTTCTTTAAGCCGCACAGCTTCTTGCATAGCTTGAATATCGTGAGTATAATACAACTTAAAATGACGATATATGTCATTAATTTCCTCACTGGTTTGAGCATTTTTCAATCGTTCAATGTCAGCATCCTTCAATAGCCTCAATCCATGCGGTAAAGGAGCGTCCACGTTCTTCATTATTTCATCCACTTGAAAATCTTTCATTTTTGTAAACAGTTTTAGTAGATCTGCTTTTCTCTGACGCAATTGGCACCATTTGGCGTCAAATTTGAAGACCTTCCATAAGTCATTAATATTTAACTCAGGCAGGACGTATTCCTTTCTATAGAAGGAAATGAAAGGTACCTCAAAGTGTTGATTTCGGATGAAATCTAGAGCCTTTTTAATTTTTCCGACAGTCTGTGGACCATTACTAGCTCTCTCCCTGGCTCGCTCCTTAGCCCCCTCATTTAAATGTGCGTCTTGAACTGAGATTGTATGTTTGCAAAACGCTTGCTCGTATATCCACTTAGACTCAAGATCTAATTCGTCTGAACCTTCAGGGACTGTAGTAACAGGTACCGAACGAATTTGCATTCGTTCTGGTATATCTGTTATTCGAATCTAAAATAAGATGTTAATGCTTATTCACAGGGATTTGAACCTGTAATTCTTAAATCTACTGTATTCCCAGGCAAATTTAAGACTAAATAGAAGAAAAATCATTTTAATACGATAAAGTGGAATCAATATAATTTTTTAAACGCACCTCGTTGTCTTGGTCTGTAAAGTGTCCACGGCGGAGCTCACTAGGTTCGTAGATTTCGAAAATACTCTTTCTACCGGCATTCTTGCTAGTTTTTTTTTTCGATTTCGTCGGTCTTTCGACATCTCCATCTTCCTCATACTCGTCTTCTTCCTCCTCATCTTCTTCTTCCTGATCATCTCCATATCTTTCAAATTCGTCGTAATCAAAGTCCACTCCAAAAATATCTTGGGCCTCTTGCAGAGCTCTATAAAGAATGCATAATTATAATGATCAAAAAACTCACGATAATGATATTACTAATTTGTAGAATAACTTGTAATTCTTGCCAGTCGCTATATAAATTGAGGCCTTATGCTTATACACAGGACCTCAAGTAATACATAGATGAAATGCGACTTGGGGTGGTTTGGAATAGAGGTGTCGATATGAGAGAAGTATTGATAAGCATCAAGTGGCTCTAAAGAAGAAACATGAGAATACATGCTTCTGATTCCCAGCGGAGAGAAAGAGAATCTTTTTTCATAGGGAATTTCAACTTAAAAATTCAATTTTTACGTCAGTATAAGATGCACGAAAAATTATCATGAGCTTCGATGAAGTGGTTTGCTACTTTTTCTGCACTCCTCTGATATACTCCGTCCAGTAAGCCGCACAAGTTATTCTACATAAGACACAATTTTTTAATATCAAGCAAACGAATGTTATAATGTAAATATTTTCTAAAAGGACCGTACGAGTCAGCGAAAATATGTTTCTTTTTCCTCTTTTCTCTTATTGGTCGACCCTCGTCGTCCACTATAAAATCATCGGCATCAGAAGACTCTCCTTCACTCCCTTCTTCATCGACAATTCCAGGTTCTGTTAAACGATGACTTCGCTCAGACCGCCTATCGTCCTCCTGTATGAATAAGAATTTAGTGATTAGCAGCACTCTGCATCAACGTCACCCCCCCCCCCCTCACCCAGAAATCATGGGGTTCGCGATGCAAAACTAATATTAAGTGACAGCATCGAACTGAGTACTACACCCACTGTAAACTTTAAATATATTTTAAGTGCTTATTAACAAGGGCAATTTCAGTGTTTGACACGTTAATGTCTCAATGTAAAGTGTTAACGTTAACGTTACGGCCTGAAGATTTTTTGCGCGTTACCGTTACCGCTAATGTAAAAAGTAACACGTTAGCTTGCTGTTATTTTTTAATTAAATATTTAATACATTATTTGAATTTCCAAAAAGCATCTTAAGAATTTGGTGCATTTCATTGAAAATTTTCATAAAACTGAATATTATATTTACAGTTCGGTAAAGTAATTTTTAAAAAAATGAATCTGCCTATAAGATGTCTTTTATTTAAACGATTTTTGAGTTTAGAAATCTATGCTGCAGTCTGCTTATTATTGTCCTTGGCAATTTTATGATAGAATAGAGTTAGAAAGTCCTGGTTTTTTCACCAATTTTCCATTTGCTATTCAATTTTAAATTAGGAGGGAGGCGATAGTTCATCAATGTTAATAAGAGACATCGTTTCAACAATTTCTTATTATTATTATTATTAATGATATTCTCTTTGCTTCATGGTAGAATTTTGCGGCTTTTTCTCAATTTTTAACTATTTGTCTATTTTTCATTAGAAGTGGCTTAATAATTAATAAGATTTAGCAAAAATAATTGTTAAAGCGAATTATTATTGTTCATGACTATCTACATCTATATTAATGCCTGATAGTTGCGTTTTTTCGCTAATTTTTACATTTCTGTCGTTTTCCCACTTTGTGAGGGAATAATAAATTAAAATTAACAAATAAATTGTTTCAAGAATTTAATATGGTTTATAGAAATCTTCTCTTAGATAAGTGCTAGACAGTTCTGGTTTTTCCTCTTAAAATCTTTAACTTTGCTTCGCCGTCTTAGTTTTTTAAAAATCATTAATAAACATCAGAGAAAAGTATATTTTAAATTATCTCTTTTTTACGAATATATTTTGCTAAGATAAAACTGATATTTGAAATATGTTTTTAATTTTCTGCACGGGTCATATTGAATACAACTGGCAGAAAGGCATCAATTGTCTAATTTTTAATTGTGAAGACAAATATTAAATTCCGATAATACTAAGGATTCTGAATAAAATATACAAAAACTTTTTCTTTATCACGGGAAATACGTTTTAAACTTCATATGAGGCTTGCGGCACCTCTAAATTTCTTTTCTTTATGGATTTATTTTTGTGTGGATTAAAAAAAATTTCCGACCGGTACTTCTAAAAAAAATTTTTAATCTATTTTTTTTGGACCACCCTATTGCACAGTCGCTAAACAGGTGCGCTGTTCGGTAATCCCGTATTGTACCGGATGAATACTTTCTTTAGATAAGGAAATGTGTGCAAGAATGTAAGAATATAAATTATCTGATTGGTTTTCTTGACATTGAAACATTTAATCTCATGCTAAACGTATTCAAATATTTTATGAAGTAACGACCGGTAATGTGCGTCATTTTGCATTACCGTTGACAGAAAACTGTAACGCGTTACCGTTACCGTTACCAGTACTAGAAAAAGTAACTTTTCAGGTAACGCGTTACTGTAAAACACTAGGTAGTTTCTACTTTCAGTGAAAATTGTACACAAAATTCGATACATGGGCGCTTCTCACTAAAGTGTCCCTCGCTGGATCGAGTTTTCTAATAAAAAATTTTCTCGCTCTTTCAACTTTTTTTTGTCGTAATATGTTCTCCAGATATCCAAATACAATATCCTGAGTTGCGCAAAATCAGGGTGTAAAGTGGCCATTTTACAGCACAGATAAGGACATACATGGTTTCGGAGACTACTCGCTTCAGAGACTACAAAAGTTATAAAATCGATAATTACCAGAGGTTAAGAAGGGAGATTAGGGAAAATCCCTATATGATTGAACGTTATGTAATGACTGCTCAGAATTTTGACTCGCACTCATTTTTTAAAACTGTTTATTTATAACGTGATAATTCATTATTGATGAATAACTGTAAGTAGTATATTGAAGTTTAGATCGAGAACTTTTAATTTATGTTTTATGACGTACAATTTGTAGTATTCTAAAGTACTTATGACGGTCAATTCGAATAATTTTGGATTTTATGCAAAACTTGAAGACATAATGTGAGGGTTGTCTAAAGTATGAAATTCACAAGTTGGAAATTTAGAACAATGACTTTGTGTTAATATTTTATCTATATTTCAACATAACATAGCTACCATATCAAACTATCATAAGTGAGAACCGCCACGTTAAGCTGTGTTAAAATGAAAGAATATGAAGAGGACGCGCGGAGGTACACTTTGGTGAGAACCGCCCCTATCATGGAGAATAGACACAAGGAGACCAAAGTCCTGTACTTTGACTTCACGAAAAATGAGCAGGTTTCTTCGCAAAGTAGACGCGTCTGAACTTCCCGTGCGTGGCGCTAGTATGAAAACATGTACAAATATGGCCGTCCACGCGAAAAGAATAATATAACCTCAATCATGTGTAATTAAATACTCTATTAAATATACTCTATACGTAAAATATATAATTTATAAAGTGAACGTGCAATATCGAAATGGTAAGTACAATACTAAAAGACCTATAAAAAAGAATTAATCATAAAAGAACGAGTTCGATCACGATAATTATTTTTTTTTGTACATGTTATCCTTGCTTACCTTTCTTAAGTTGCGTACGACTTTCAAAAAATGTAAGACCACATTTACATTTGCGCAGAAAGTTGACTTTAAATTGATCATTATTTATTACATGGCCCAATAATCTCATAAATAATATTTGATACTTATTGATTTGAGGTTATATTATTGTATTGTTACGATTGTTACGCAAGCTGCTATATTTGTACCACGTACAAATCGTCTATTCGTCTATTCTCCACGGCTCATTATACCAGTGTGCTACAAGTTAATTTCATAAATCCCTTTCAACTATTTTTTACCCAAAATATATATCTCTTGCTGTCATCAAAACTTGGTATTAAAAAGAAACAATCTCTGATAACAAACATATTAAGCCCTAAATGCGGCAAAGGTCAGTGGCACACACGCAAACACACACGTGCGCGAGCACGTTGCAGGAAAAGTATATTATCCAGGCATTATATACATAGTGGACACGGTACCTTACCGATAGATATCTCTAAGTATATTCTAAAGATTCTCTAGGGTCAGAGAAGCTCATAGAAATTCTCCGGAAGCACTCAGGTAGATATATTTAAATGTGCAGGTAGCTCTTTTAAATGTTTTAAAGGCTTTAAAATGTCCTTTCCGAAATTGAAATAGATCACAAATAACAAGCAAAGAGGCTGAAATTGAAATAAGAATTCGATCATAAATAACAAGCAGAGAGGCTATATCAATAGAGTAGCCGGCACTCAAGGGTCCTTTGTTAAGCTTTCGGATTAAAATTTAGAAGTAGAATTTTTTAATTTCATAGTTAACAGCCTAAAACATAATAATTCGGAATCTACGAATTTCGATGCTTTCAGATATCTAACCTTTTTTTAAATGCTTAAAATTGGGATTAATACAACGTTTCTCGTAAATGGAATGGGGTACGCCAAAAAAGACAACATTTTTTAATTCACCTAGAAACTTGTATATTAGTATATAAGTTATAATTATAAATAATTATAATGAGAAAATTCATCAATTAAAAAAAAATGTTAATAATTTGAAGAGAAATTTTAAAAGGGAGAGTCGTATTAGTGACGGCCAACTACTGTAAATAAATGTGCCCGCCCGGTACGTGACGAATACAAAAGGAAAATTATATTACTCTTAAAAGGACCACTACAAGGACCTTGAAAAGAACCCAAATCTCTCAGACTATCTCAGAGAGTAAATTATTCAAATCGACTCTGCTTATAGACTCAAGTGGGCCACGCTATTTCGCTTGAAAATACCCAGAGATTTCTATCGGTAGGGTAGGGCTGAAATGTGCAGCGAACTTGAACGCCACCTGATTTCTAAAACAGCAGAGGAGAAACCATTCTACCGGGACATTTCTAAATTCCGCGGTTTGAAAGTTTCATTCGGATCGGATATTCGGTCAAGTCCGTGCATCTTTGGATCAAGTTTATCATAGTTTTATGGTTGCGTTCTTAACCTCAAATGGATAAAAGTGTTAAGAAAATATAGGTTATGTAAAGTAGTACTTACAAATAATAAATGTGTGTAATTAATAATAAAGTGAGACATGCGAACAGAGTAGGCAGCCTAAATTTTTGCTGGGTCAATAACTTTATGGAATGGCTGCCGAGTGACAAATACTATAAAATAATGATGTTCTGCGTTTCCAGTGGGCCAAGAGTGAATTGCGTTTAACACTTATTTGCGATATAAAAAAAGGCATGTCATAAATAGACAGGATATGTTTTGAATAAAGTGAATTAATATTACGTGCGAAAACTTGAAATTGATATTAATTACATTTACTTATAGCGATTAGGTCAATAAGGTGAATGTCAACATAACCTCGAAATAATGACAGATCGGCCAAGCATGTTTATCGTATTTACGATTGATTATTCATTACTAAAGAAATTCTTTGTGGTATGTACGTTTATTACTGATAGTGTCGGTAGTAATGATTTAAATGATAACTACTTATTATTAATTGTATTACACATTATTTTCGACTGTAATAATTGACTTTCGTTTTTTTTTTCGTAGATCGATCCTAGACGAAATAACCATCAAGAAATGCAGAAAGAATTAGTGCATCTTAATAAACTTAATTTTGAGCTTGGTGTTTTATTAACACCCAAAATGACTTTCGAGACTCGTCGATGATAGTGGCATATGAGGAAAATATCTCAAAGTAAAAGTAACTTAAAACGACTGATAGGCTCAAGAAAGAATTTGAGCTTCGTATTTTAACGTAAACAACGTTTTAAATAACACAATATGCAATATATAGAATTTTCTAGCTTCTTTCGAAATAGAAATTCTTGGTGACCACGCTACTGAACCATTTTTTATTGACGATGCTCATATTGAAAAAAAATATGTGACCATGTTGATGGATAAAATTTTGCCAGAAATCCAACACGTTATTGCAAACGATGCTGTAAATATACCTTGTAGATACGTCGCTTGAAATATTTATTCCAAGAATACATCAACTCTTTTTTTTTAATCAGTTAATTAGGAATCGTTACAAAAATGACTCATTATTTTACACAAAAGCTTCGAATTTACTCAATTGTATTCTAGAAATGAAACTTCTTTATTCATAGAAATTTCTTATTCATAAAATAAAGTCCTTCGCAATTTTTTAAGCGGAAGACTCATTGAAATAGGGGGTCTTGGGAAAACGGTGAAGCTTATACCTTCAATAATGGCGCTAGAGTGGAGGACTTGAAAGAAAAAGTTCGTGTTGTATGCCAGTCGAAGCTTATTCCCGTTGTGCACAGGAATAATAGATTGGAATTTGGAAAACGTCTTCAGTACTGCACAATTTGAACATGATCTGTAATTTGTCTACAAATAGCATAGCACCTACAAATAGACTTATACATGGATTTATTTCGATTTTTTTGTATAATTCATAGCACTAAATAATAAATACATTAATTTCACGTTAAAATTTTGGCAGAATTCCATTCAGGCAAGAAATGTTACAAAAATTTATTTTATATGAAATCAGAGAACAGTGCTTGCAATTGATGCTCCTATTCTAAAATAGCTTAAAATGATACTGGATGATTGGCATTATTTCTCAGATACATATGAAATCAAGTTGATCAGTCGGTTTAAATTACCTTTGCTAAAACAAGAAAGATCTCTAAAATAAAATCGATAAAATTCAATATTCAAAAACTTTTATGAGGCGAAATTGGTCAAGAATATCAAATTCTCTTAAGGAATTCTCGATCCTGGCGGTTTTTAATTTTTTGCTCGTTCAAAAGCAACCACGAGAGTTTAACTGAATACAAATATTTGAATTCTTTATGATAATTTTCTGCGTTTACTACAAAACAATACAAAATACTATAAACAATTTTCAACATCGCTTAAAAAAAAGGTTAATGCGGGACCCTAAACTCGCGAATAAAACCGCTTTTGAGAGGTAGCGTGTTTACTGTGTATGTCCAGAACCGTGAGCTACATCAAAGCCGCTTATCTTCGTCAGTTAAAATGACGGAGCAATGAGACTTTTTACTTCATCCTTTAAAGACATAACTCAGTACTGAGGTCTCTTAGAAACTTAGGTATCTTAGTACATTTTCCTTTCCTAAAAATAAAATTCGATTTTTGACGTTTTCTTATCTCTCCAAAAGGATCGTCAAAATGGTGCTTATGTCCTTTCGAACGCCTTTCTTCAAATCCAACTTCTTTATTCATAGAAAAAATTGTTAAAAAAATTCAGAGGTACAACTCTATTATCGATATGATGGCGTTCTACTGCATCGAACGAGAGAAGCGTTCTTGTCGAAAATTGGCACAGCAATCTTTGTTTTCGAAAGTGATACACATGTAATTAGTTGAAGACAACGTCTAAATAAAATAAAGGCATCTGAAATAATATTAACAGAATTGGTGTCTCCATTTCTGACAGTATAATTTAAACTTGAACAAGACCTTAATTAAGTACACTAAAATAATATTTTGATCATAATTTCTGATACACACTTATCATCAAAATGACTCTGAATTAATGTTAAAGGCAAATTTAGGCAATTAAAGGCAATTAAAGGCAATTAAATGCAATTAAAGGCAAAGGAAATAAGATCCAGAGATAGCAAATTCAAAAATAGAAAAATTTCTAAATTTTTTGAAATAAATTGGCAAACTGGATATATTGCCTGTAGATTTATTACTGACTTAACACTATCAGTATCCTTTCTCAAAACTCATTTTAGTGGCTGATTAAACCCAATCTTGAGATGAGGTCTAAAGAAAACATTGAGGTCAGTCTGTGGGTTGAGGCTGATTCAAAAGTATTAAACGAAATAGGAGATGGAAACTAATTTACTAAAACAAAAGCAAAAGCAAAATAATTTAAAAATTGAAGTTGCACGTTTACCAATAATATTATGTACATTGGAAGTACGCGTCTTATTCTAGCCGTGGGGTAATTGTGAGTTTCGACTTAAATGTAGAATGCAGCAATCGGTTCACTCTCGACACGCATTAGTCTACGAGAAGGGTACAAACAGCTAAACCGCGCTGTGGATTAGTTTCCTAAAAAATATAATATTTAAAATTAAGACAAATTATATCGCTTTGACAACAGCTTTCTGATACATTGCAATTTAGAAATCAGATCCAGAGATAGCAATTTCAAAGATAGAAAAATTTGGAATAAATTGGCTGGCTGGAGATATCGCTTGTTGATTTATTTCTGATATCTTTATCATCAACAATTCTCAAAATTCATTTTATTAGCTGATTCAACCAAAAATTTGAGATGAGGTTCAGCGGTAACGATTTCCAAACGTCACATCGCTTTGAGATATTTTCTTCATATGCCACTATCATCGACGAGTCTCGAAAGTCATTTTGGGTGTTGATAAAACCCCAATTTCAAAATAATGTTGACTGAAATGCACCAGCTGAAATGCAACAATTCCATTTGCATTTTCGCAGGGCGTCAGAGCCGTGCGGGCTGGGTAGGCTTGAGCCCATTAATAAAATAGATAAACCTAATAATAAAATAAACCTAATACCTATCTTAAATTATTATTTTTAAACATATTTTCGGTGAGCCCACCCATGAAAAAAATGGTTCCGACGCCTCTGAATTCCGGATGGGTATTTCGTCTAGTATCGATCCACCAAAAAAAAAATAGAAATCAATTATTACGATCTGAAGTAATGCGTTACTTATTACAATTATTAATAAGTAATTATTATTTATATTATTACTCCCGACACTGTCAGTAATAAACATACGAACTACAAGGCATTTCTTTGGTAATGAATAATCAATCAGAAATATGATAAACATGGCGAGCCGGTCTGTCATTATTTCGAGGTTATGTTGTGATTCACCCTTTTGCCCAAATCGCTGTAAGTAAATGTAGTTAATATGAATTCTAGGTTTTCGCAAGTAATATTTTATTCACTTTATTTAAAACATATACTGTCAATTTATGACAAACGTTTTTTATACCGCAAATAAGCGTTAAACAAAATTCACGCTTTGCCCACAAGAAGCGCTGAATATCATGATTTTCTAGTATTTGTCACGCACCAGCCAATCCATAAAGTTATTGGCACAGAAAAAAAATTATATTTCCTTCTCTGTTCACATATCTTACTTTTATTATTAATTAAACACTTTTATTAATTGTAAGAACTACTTCAGAGCGTTCAAGTTCGCTGTACATGTAAGCCCGACTGTGTCCACCCTGTATAATCCCTAGGCATTATACTTAATGCCCGGCTATTTCAGGCAAAGTATGTAATAGAATATATATTATATACATTATCATTATCATGATGTTTTGCGGTCCTTTAAATACAAACAGTTTATAATTCTGCTTTCTATTGATAATTATACGTTTACGTAAATTACTTAAACCATGCGTAATTGTTTTGACCATTTTTCTTTTAGTATAGAGTTAGAAAGCCGCCGTTCTTTGTTGTTGAATTTTTTTACTTACTATCAACTTTTTACTCAGGGCAAAAAAATAATTAATTAAATTTAAGATAAATAATGGTTTGAGAAATTTATTATTATTTATCACAAAAAACTCTTAGAATAATGCTGAAAATTGCAGTTTTTTGTACAATTTTCCACCTTCTGTCCCCTTTTCCATTAGCGTAAGGTAATAATGGATACAACTTAACAGACAGTTGTTAAAACAAATTGTTATTGTTAGGGCTATCTTCTTTCTTTATGCTAGACAGTTGTGCTTTTTTAAAAATAATATTAATTATCACGTCACTCTAACTACAAAGTGGATTACTATCGGCGAGAAAATTCGAGTCCTCTGGCTTTGACGTTGAATAAATATGTGAAGAAAAAATGGTAGGTTAATGAAAGAGGTATCATTTTATAGGTGCAAATGGTGTACGTTAATGAGCCTAAAAGTAATGTTCAAAAAAAATTATTTGTAGCTTACAGATCTGAAAATACGATGAAAAGTGAGGAAATTTGATAGCTTTTAAAAACAGTGAACTTTGAAGCATAGTTTTTTATTGAAAAAGTAATAGGAAAAATCTGAAAAAATTCATGGTGGTACATTAAAAATTTCTGAACAGATTGCCGTCGAAAAATTTGCAAAATAGAAATAATTCTTTGTTTTTTGTGAATAAATATGCGACCGCACTATCTTCAGTTCTAATGAAGATAATCAAGTGATTTAAATTGGAGGTAGTTAGTTGAACTATCTGTAATAATTTACAATTTGAAGGAAGTATGTGCTTCTTGTTGTCTTCGTACAAATTGCGATATTTTAAGTCAGTTTTTTATATAAGAAAGCAAGTGCGAGAGCCCAGCGTGGTACCGTTTTTTCAGGGGATCGGCCTCGGTTTTCGTCAACATAGGGAAAGGGTTTGAAGACCGGAGTGAGGCTCGGGGGCACAAGTTGGGTACGTCGGGCTGAGGAAAACTGAGGACGATCCCCTGAAAAAACGGCACCACGCTGGGCTCTCGCACTTGTTTTCCTATATAAAAAACTGACTTCAAATATCGCAATTTGTACGAAGACAACAAGAAGCACATACTTCCTTCAAATTATAAATTATTACAGATAGTTCAACTAACTACCTCCAATTTAAATCACTTCATTATCTTCATTAGAACTGAATATAGTGCGCTCGCATATTTATTCACAAAAAACGAACAATTATTTATATTTTGCAAATTTTTCGAAGGCAATCTGTTCAGAAATTTTTAATGTACCACCATGAATTTTTTCCGATTTTTCCTACTACTGTTTCTATAAAAAACTATGCTTCAAAGTTCACTGATTTTAAAAGCTATCAAATTTCCTTACTTTTCATCAGACTTTCAAATCTGTAAGCTACAAATAATTTTTTGGAATATTACTTTTCGGCATTAACCTACCATTTTTTCTTCACATACTTATTCAACGTCAAAGCCAGAGGACTCGAATTTTCTCGCTGATAGTAGTTGCAAATTACAGAAATAAACCGCAACTATCTAGCATTACCCTATAAAAATATAGTTATAAACAATAATAATTCGTTTAAACAATTATGTTTGTAATTTTTCTTCGATTATTACCTCACATTAATTCCGAAAAGCGAAAGACATGTTAAATATTTTTAAAAATCTACAACTTTCCAGCATTATTCAAGTCCAATATTTTTTTAAATAATAAAATATTGTTTAAACGATTATTTTTATCAACTTGAGTTAATTATTGTCCTAATATAATTGAAAAGTTAAGAAGACATTGAAAAAATCGAAAAACCGCGACTTCCGAAATCTATTCTAAGTGAAAATTCCTAAAAAAATAATAACTTGTTTCAATAATTTACATAAACATCTCATTATCAATAGAAAGTAGTATTTTATGCATTTTACAACATTTGTATTCTTTGATAACCGCATTTTTATATTTAAAGGGATTTTAGTGCATATTGTAAACTATATTTTACCAACATTTCAACGAAAACCATACGTGGAGTTTTTTTTCTAAATAAATTTTAGCACTTGCTTGTAAAAAATCCAAAAATGTTCGTTCTACAAATAATTTTGTTAACTACGTCTTATTATGAACAATGAGAAAAAATACACCGAACGCGTCCTCGGGTTGCGGATAGAGGGTCCCTGTACCCAGGGTTTCTGCTAAATATGGTTACAAAAATAAATAGGCAGTCGCGGACAATTGCCCAGGGGTGGTCCCGAAGGAATTAACCCCCAAGCGGAGGTGCGAAAACCGTGCCGAAAGCTGAATGGCACCTGGGTGAGGTGTCTAGAACGGTGACTCTGGGATACCAGGCGACCTCTCATAGTACGCAGCCTTATCCTTGCATGCGGGGCTCTAAAAGGATGGACGAACCCCTTTCCCTAGCTTTTCGTGGGAACAACAATGACAACACCAAACATAGTTGGAGTAAGTGTGGTTCAAAACAACAGAACGCGCAGGGCTCCCGACAATGGGTCGGCCAATACTGCCGACCAATCTAGAGCTCGGGGAGCCAATGAATATGGATTCAATGCGATGGATCGTTGGGATCTCGTGACTTTTGGGTGGACGGAGCAACTGAATCACGACTTGCTAGACTGCTACGATGCGAGTGTGGCCCGTGAACGGGGTTATATGGCATGGCTGCATTCTCTGTGGTGCGAGAAACACCCGGAGCTATCGCACTTTTCGCAGCAACGTCTGCGAAACCATGCTGAACTACTCCGTAAAAGGGGCTGTGTAAGAGGAACGCCTACTCTACCACAGCTAGAACAAGCCGGCAACAAAGAAAGAGAGGTGACACTAAGACCAACCGCGGGCAGGCATCCAATAGATGAAGAGCGATACTTTACGACCCGGAGAAACATCAACACCACGGTTTCTCTCAAGTATTTTACATGGACGATCTTAAGATCTACGATAAAAACAGAGAGCAACTGCATCTAGCTCTGGGGATTGTCGAACGATATACTAAGGAAACTGGAATGGAATTTGGGTTAGACAAATGTGCCAAGGTTTATTTGAAGCGAGGAAAACTTAATGGCATCCCTGAAGATCCTGAGCTCATTGATAGAAGCGCCATACGACGACACCTTTGCGCTGGAGAGACTTATACATATCTGGGCGTGCCACAGAGCCGCATTCAGGATGTGGCATCTATAAAGCATACTACTCTATTCATTTGGAGTAGTTCCATGTACGAAGAACGAGCTCAGATCTCTTGATATCGGGACAAGAAAGGTTATGCATATGAACAAAAGCATGCATCTTAAGTCTTCCGTTCCGCGACTGTACATCTCACGCCGTCAAGGGGGTCGCGGAATATTGAGTCTTGAATGCCAAGACGGTGTAATTTCCACCTTAACATACCGTCGCCAGATTTTGAGCCAAGACATTCCCGATGATAGCTGCAGGGCGTGCCATGCACACCCCGAGCATTTAGCTCACATACTATCTAGTCCTAGGGAAATTGAGTCAATTGTCGAGAATGGGAAGTGCCGCATATAATGGAACTTTATATTCTCGACAATTGTTTCTGTTGCTCACTCGAGGACTGACATGGTTCTTCTTGACTTCGAGAAGCGAACCATGTTCGTTATCGAATTTTCGGCACCAGCTGACAAAAACATCATAGCCAAGGAAAATGAAAAGAAAGAGAGGTATCGAGACCTTATAAGGGAGTTGCAACGATTGTACCCGGAATATTCTGTTACACTGATCGTCCTTATCATCGGCGCTCTTGGAGGTGCCAAGCTTTCACTTGCTAATAGCCTAAAATGCATCCCTGCGTGTCAACAATATGTCAGAACACTTGCGGGAAAAATGCAGAAGGTGGTTGTCCTTGGGTCACTCCGTGTTCTTAGGGTGCACGAGGCTTTTGCTGGATCGTCGTATTGATTCCTTTAC
>NC_046658.1:20519254-20521111 GCF_010883055.1 Belonocnema kinseyi
GTTTCTGTTAATAATGTTGATTTTGCTAAGAGATAGCGTTACTAATACGTTTGTTCGTATAGACGCATGTTGTCGATGGCGTTTTAAAGGTTCGTTATACGTGACCAAAAGCCACTTTCTTCTGGATTGTCATTGTGCAAAGAACATAATTTTTGAAAGCTTTGAAAATGTCGAATTACGTACCTGAAAAAGCCGTTTTGTGGAGAAGTTTAATAACGTTCTTGCATTCGAAGAAAACGGCTGTTGAAAATTTTTGATTATTGGTTGAGGCTTATGGGGAAAATGTTACAACCCAAAAAACTTGTATCAACGGTTTAAAACTGGTGACTTCGATATAGAAGACAAGGAGCATCTAGGTCAACCCAAAAAGCTTGAAGATAAATATTTTCAAGCTTTATTGGATGAAGACTCAAGGCAAACGTTGAAGCAAATGGCAAATGCATTGAATGTTGCTCAATCTACCATTTCCGAACGTCTACACGCATTGGGAAAGGTCCAGAAGGTAGGGAAATGGGTTCCATATCAATTGAAAGACAGAGATATTGAAAGGAGGAAACCCATTTGTGAAATTCTGCTAGCCAGGCAGAGAAGAAAATGTTTCTTGCATTGAATTGTGACACGTGATGAAAAGTGGATCTATTTGGACAACCCAAAGCGAAGAAATACCTAGACAGACCCAGGCCAGCCTTCAACATCACAACCAGTGCGCAATATACATGGAAAGAAGGCTTTGCTGTGTATTTGGTGGAACAATAGGGGAGCTGTGTATTACAAACTGCTTAAACCTGGCGAAACAATTACTGGCGAACGGTACCGACAACAAATAATTAAATTAAACAAAGCATTAAGGGAAAAACGAGCAGAATACGTGCAAAGACACGAGAAAGTGATTTTTCAACATGACAATGAACGGCCACATGTTGCGAAACCAGTCTAAAACTATTTGGAAAACATTAAATTGGACATACACCCGTCGTATTCACCGGACTTGGACCCATCGGACTACTACTTATTCCGATCGATGCAGCACAGACTTTCGGAGAAAAATTTCTAGTCTCACGAAGAAGTGAGAATTTGGCTCGATGAATGGTTGGCCTAAAAAAATGAACAGTTCTTTTGGGAAGAAATCCATGCATTGCCAGAAAGATGGGGTAAAGTTGTAGAAGACGGTGACCAATACTTTGATTATTAAGGTAATTCTTATTGTTATGTAAACAAACGGCCAAATTCTGCGAAAAAATCGACATTATTAACCGAAACACCTGTATTGTAATTTATTTTAGCATGCCAAGACGATATAATTTCCACCTTAACATATCGTCGTCACATTTAGAGCCAAGACATTCCCGATGAGAGCTGCAGGACGTGCCATGCACACCCCGAGCATTTAGCTCACATACTATCTAGTTGTCGAAATCATGCGGGAACGACTTACATCCAAAGGCACAATGCGGGACTAAGAGTGCTTTATTACCATATATGTCACTCTTACGGCATTAACCTTAATATCGCTCCTCTAAATGCTCCTAGGAAAATCGAGTCAATTGTCGGTAATGGGAAATGCCGCATATACTGTAACTTTATAATCTCGACAATTGTTTCTGTTGCACACTCGAGGCCAGATATGGTTCTTCTTGACTTCGAGAAGCGAATCGTGTTCGTTATCGAATTTTCGGCACCAGCTGACAAAAACATCATAGCCAAGGAGAATGAAAAGAAAGAGAGGTATAGAGACCTTATAAGGGAGTTGCAAGGATTATACCTATAATATTCTGTTAAACTAATCGTCCTTATCATTGGCGTTCTTGGAGGTGCCAAGCTTTCACCGCGATTTCGCTGGGAGCGGGTACAATTTTC
>NC_046658.1:20521211-20553692 GCF_010883055.1 Belonocnema kinseyi
TACTTTGCCTGTAAAATATACAGAGGTCCCACCCAGGGGACCCAAGCTGGAATGTATTTCACCAGGATAAACTTTTTGGCAGAAAGTTCAAAATGCTGTCGCTGAGGCGCTTTATTCGCCACACACACAAGCAAACTTTGTGTCATCGATATCCCCTGCTAGGCCGCACACAACGTCGTTATTTTTAAAAACTGTCAGAAAAGTGATAAACCACTGAAACTAATGATTAAGTATGTTTTTCAAGCTGTGGACAGTTCACGGCTTCTGCAGTAAATTACTTAAGGTTATTTTTTTGTGATCAATAAAAGAAAATGATTTTTTTTATTTTTCTAATAACCATAAAATTTCGTTAAATTATAATATTTAATTTTTAGAGAACTAATATTGTGAATTTTATAATGTGCACATACTTATTCGTTATGTTCATACCGCTAATAAATGTGTTTATTTAATATTTTTATTGACTTTTTAAATTATAATCGTGATAAAATTAAAATTAACTAATTTACTGGAGAAATCGACAGATCTTTTTTTTTAATGAATAAGAGGAATCTCAAGAAAGGTGTTTCAAAACATGCTCCCACTGTTCTTCACATTCGCTGGGACGCCGCCAATCTCCCTGACTCCAATCATCTGTCTACCATGTTGTTGCTACAAAATTGAAACTACTAGCAGTATACTTACACGGAACATTGTTGCTCTGTAGTTTGCTACACAAATGACCGCACAACATTCTTGTATTTGAATTTTTGTCTATTTTTTTGTAATCTATCCACCAATACCCCGTCCCGAAGGTATAACCTCTAAGCGTAGGCGTAACAACCATCCCCGACTCGCATCGTTTACGTGCTAAGTATATCCCCACCATTTCTACCCCTCACTTGCCTTCCCCCAGCATAGCTCGCTTCGGATTAGAGGCGGACATACCTGAGGTCTTGAAATTAGTATCTATTGTACATATAATCCCTTTGTATTCGTAATGCTCATTCACACATTGTCTATATATTACTCTAATTTGAAAGGCATAGGATTTGAATTCATTCAGTTTTGAAGACCTTTATACTGAAAATTGTAAACATCTCAAATTTTACCATTTTTAACGTTTTAAAACTGAGACTTGACTGCAATGTTTGATGTATCAATTACCGATATTTCGTCTAGGAACATTTTCTATAAATTTAAAATGATTTAACTATTGATGAATTTAATTTAGAATAACATAATTTTACCGTCTAAAGATTCTAAATAAATTAAGTTTCACACGCACAGAATTTAAAATTTATAAAACTTACATGGTACTAATTAAAAAATTGACGTAAGTTACTAAATATTATTATTTTATATTAAATATTATTCACTTTTTTAACGTTTTCGATTAAAAATTAATTAACCTGTATTACTTTAAATTTCAAAATATTGTATAATTAGGCTGATTAAATGTACATATTAATATAATACTTACGTTTAATCACAAAAATAATTAAAAAGTCAAGAATAAACATTGTTGTAAATAGTGTTTGTAGCCAATAACAATTTGTTTGTTAATAATAATAACAATTTGTTTGTTAAAATTTTCTGAACACTTATATTCTTGTTGAAATTATATTCCGAAAGAATGAATTCAGTGTATCAATGCATCCTAGAATTTACGAATAATATTATTAGGAAGCGTTCACATATTACGTAACGTTATTTTAAACCCTTTTACCTTCCTACACCCTAATTGCAGTCACGTAACATTTATTTTTTGTATTAGTTTAAAAAACCTAATAGACGTTTTGTGAATAAAAATATATTTTTAGGATTAAGTGCGGTATAGAAATAAATTAAACAATACTTTGGCGTAACAAAACATTGCTTTTTTCATATTTTTTAGTTACA
Source organism: Belonocnema kinseyi (assembly GCF_010883055.1). Classification (NCBI taxonomy): domain Eukaryota; kingdom Metazoa; phylum Arthropoda; class Insecta; order Hymenoptera; family Cynipidae; genus Belonocnema; species Belonocnema kinseyi. The sequence goes on from NC_046658.1 coordinate 20,523,093, forward strand.
CGCATTTTCAAATTCTTTACAAGGAAAGAAGTATCAGCAGTTTTTTTAGAATTATATAAATTTTATCATTTTCATGAGACAATTAGGAAAGATTTTTAAATATTTCAGATGTGACAAAAAAAAGAATGTAGAAGATTTAAATAATACATATTTCATTTTACAGGATTTTACAAATTATTAGAAAAATTTTAGCCTTTTTAAACGATATTTAGGGCTTTTATAATTTCAGAAAAAATAATAAATATTCCATAAATGTTCGGAAATGCTTCCAAGGTTTAAAATGTTTTTAATCTATGCAAAGCCTCCTGAATTCCTAAAAATATTTTTAAATGAATCCAACTTTTCTTCAAGTTTTGAAAAATCACTTAAAATGTAAAAAATTTACCTCAAAATCTTCAAAAATTTCTGACGAATTTGAAGAAAATTATAAAAGATTTTTTAATATTTCAGATTCGTCAACAAAAAATCTAGATTTAAAAAAATATATTTTACGGGATTTTACAAAATAATAGAAAAAGTTCGAGTCCTTTTAAAATTTAATATCTATACAATATCTCTTAAATTCTTAAAAATATTTTTATCTGACTGCAATTTTTCTTGAAATTTTGAAAAGTTATTTCAAATGTAAAATGCTGCCTCAAAATATCTCAAATTTTCCTAGGAACTTAAATAACATTTATTTCTTCAATTGAGACCTTTCAAAGTTATTTTAATCAAGGGCATCTGATACATATGGGTTTTCAGTTTTCCACACATTTTGTTCACAATTTTTAATTAAAAAAAAAAACATTAGTGTCCAAACGTTTGAATTTCTAACGTCTGGCGTTCTTTTTGTTTAAAAACTTCCACATAAATTTACATTTTTTTAAATCTTCTGCAGTTTAAAAATCTTCTTTATTATCCTTAAATCTTCGCAATATTTATAGAATTTTATGGTTTAATTTATTTTTTATTTTTTAATGTTACCAAATTGAAACATTATGCTTTAAAATCTTCTACTCTTTCTCGAAATTTAAAGAACTATTCGATGTTTCAAAATCTTTTTGAATTTTCTCCTAAAGCTCATTCTTCAAATTAAAAAATCGGAAGAAATTGTTTTGGGAACCTGAAGAATTTATCTCATTATCCTGAACGTTTAAAAAAGTCCTACAATATCTTATAAATTTTTATTGTTTTTGAATCGTTTGAAAACTTCTAAATATCGCTTGAATTTACTAAAATTGATTCTGAAATTATATATTATGGCACGATGTTGCTTTAAAAACTTTTGAACCATTTTTTTAAATTTTTTGAAATAATTTATGAAATAATAATCAAATTATGTTTTTTAAATTTTAGGAACTAAGTTTTAATCGTTATTTACTTTAATAATCAGAAAACGTTAATTAGCTAATAACACAGGCCTGCAAATAATGGGGTCATGTCAGTTTTTGGGAAGTGGAGAGTCATTTCCGAAGTAATTTTTTACGTAGAATCTAAATCTAGGGTGATAAATGGCCTATCACATCAGAATTTTCAGATATTTGAGGTTATGTACCTATAAATGGCGTTTTTGGCTGCTTTTGAGGTTATGTACGATTAATTTTATACGTTTAGAAAAGATGTCGCAAGTCGCCATAAACTACATGAATGAAGTATAAATCACGTGATTAACAACACCATGTAAGATACTCTGCTCCATGTGCAACTAATGGAGGTTACGAGTTTTTATATATAGGATTTTGAAGGTTGGGTTTCCCTTAATTTTTTCAATTGTTGCAAATCTTACTGAAAATCATATATCTTCGATAATAATAGGAATATAAAAAGTTAAATAAGCAAATAAAACGTTTTTGGAAAGTTACACGTAGAAAAAAATTGGTTTCCAAATTGAAATGGTTTTAGAATGAATAATAACGCTGCACGCTAAAATTCACGCAGTGCAAATTCCAGGAATATTTTATAGTTAATACTTAAATATGATAAAATGTTCACAAAAATATTTATTAATACATTTTATTAACATTTGTGACTAACTTAGACATTCAACTTAATCACAAGCTATTTGAATGAATGAACCGAATTCATTGTATTTGATTTCCCAAAATATAAAATTTATTTATCTGATTTGTTTATGGAAATATAAATTGTTAAATTTTACCAAACATTATTAAACATATATTATTTGTAGAAATATTTTCAGCAATTCATGTATTTTATCGAAAATTCATTATTATCCTGAAAAATTACTCTTTTTGATTGAAATTTTTATTTCCAATTGAAAATTGAATTTTTTGACTGGAAATTTCACTATCCTATTTAAAGTTGGAATTTTCTTTTTTTGGGAAAGTTCGTTTTGTTTTTGGATGATAATTTTTTTAAAACTAAACATTCCTCTTTTTAGGATCCGTATTATTTTCACCCTGAGCAACAGCATGAGCCCACGCCTCTTTTGCCTCACATTATTGCCGATATATTTCGCACTTCGCCATTCCGATGGGTACTTTTGCGGCAAACCAGGAAATCGAAGTCCTAAGTTTACTCATGTATGTTACATGGATGATCTATGCTAAAATTAAAGAGCAACTACACGTAGCTCTAGGGATTTTTAGGGCATACTATAAGGAGATTGAAATGGATTTGGGATTATAAAAATGCGCTAAGGTTTATTTGAAGCGAGGAAAACTTAATGGAATCCTCGAAAACCCTGACCTCGTCGATAGAAGCGCTACAGGACACCTTAGCGATAGAGAACTTTATATGCATGGATGTGCCACACAACTACATTCAGGACGTGACATCTGTAAAATATACTCTCCGAAGCAGACACAAACCTCTCATCCGACAGATTTGTTCTTCCGAACTATGGGCGAGTATTGGACATGGGTTCGATATAAAAGCAAGCTACAACTTTGATTTGTTTATACCAACATCCGAGTTATAGTTCATTCTATCAACTTGCCATTGTTTCTCTCTAGCATAAAATCATTTAATAAAACACACTCTTCTATCTGTTAATAATGTTATTTTAATGTTACATATATTCCGATAAGATCCTACTAGTTACAAAAGGTTATAGGCTCAGATGTTCGCAGATAGTAATCGGAAATTAAAATGTTTCGAAGTATATTCAAAAGTTTGTTCAGGAAGAAGTGAGGTTGGGAATTTTTTTTACATTCTCATCATGTAAATGGAATGTCTTGGTTTTGTGTGGTTTTGACCCTATACAGGCAAGAGATTACAATTATTTGTTTTCACAAGTTCTACAAAATTACACTGTACTATTTTTCAATAACAACAATAATCTCGAATAAACTTAAAAAATTGCTTTTTACCATTTTTCAATAGCACCCAAAGTTTGGTGGGAAAATTTGAATTTTTACATTCTCATCATATAGATGAAATGTCTTGGTATCGTGTGATTTTGACCCTGTCCAGTTTCCTACAATTCTCGACATTTTGAGAACCCCTGAGTCAGAAAATATAGGTTTTACGAAAATATCTGTCTGTCTGTGGCCGGATAACACGATAACTTTTGAAAGAATTTTTTTATAATCTCATCAGAGAAGGTACTATATTTGTGTAAAATTTGACCACCCCCCTACTCTGTTTTCGTCAAATGTCCACGTTTTGAGAACCCCAGAATCTGAATAACAGGTTTTTACGAATGTCTGTATGTGTGTATGTCAGGCTGTGAGCACGGTAACTTTTGAAAAAATTATTCTATTCGATTGGCCTTTGGCACATTCTCTGAGTGGTAGAAACTAAAGGTCAAAGTTCGTTAGTCAGCTACTTTGGATAATGCGGATTTTTTAAAATGAATTCCTCGCACTCGGCGCGGCTCCATGTATTGAACACATCCGAGAATTTTCAGACGCTGTGGATAAGCTCCATAAAATGGAAGTGGACGTCAATAAAGATTTGTTGACAATTATGCTGTTATACAGTTTGCCACCCAGCTTTGAAAACTTTCGATGTGCGATAGAATCACACGATGATCTTTCGACATCAGAAGCCCTAAACAATTAAAATAATCGAAGAAAGTGATGACAGAAAGTCAAAGAGCAGTGATGTCACATCGAATTCCAGCGCTTTCATAGCTGGAAGTAGCAACAGCAGTTACGCTCAGAAGTTCGGGAAAAGGGAGAAGAAGCAAGATCTAAATCAGGAGAAGCAGTTCTTTCCATTCAAATCTCACCGATGTGGAAAGGTTGGTCACACAATTTCTGAATGCAAAGCGAAACATGTAAATTCGTCTGAGAAAGCCAGTATAGCAGAGAAATATGGTTTTCTCATAACTGTCAACGAAGAATCAGCATAATACACGGAAAATCCCTACCCTGAAGGAAACGTGCATCAAGGATAAATGTTCACGAAGTCCTTTTCCCAAGATTTCATTTCATAAGAAAAAATTATTAGAAATCGTGCTTATGTGGTCTGATGCGTACGCAATCTAAAACTCGCGCGAAGTATATTATAACTTTTTTTATGATTTTTCTCAAATGTGTACTGTAATGTTTTAAAAATCAAAGGACGAAGCATTAGAAGCTTTTAAAAGTTATCGGAATTTAGTATAAAAGCACACCAGACAGCGAATACAATGTCTCCAAACTTGATAATGGGAAAGAATATCTAAACAAGGAATTCCAAGATTATTTATACAAGAATAGCATCACCCGAAGATTAACTGTTATCTATACAACTTAGCAGATTGGAGTGGCAAACCGTAAGAACCGCACATTAGTGGGGATGGTAAGATGTTTATTGATAGAATCGAATCCCCTAAATCTAGAAACTGCTAATTACTGACAAAACAGATATCCTTCAAGAAGTCTCAATAGTCAAATAACATGCGAACGATGGTAGGGAAATGTACCAGATATCTGGCACCTAAAAACTTTTGGAAGTAAAGGACATTGTTTACATCAGACAACCGGAAGAGACAAGTTCGATCAGCGAACCCGTGAAAGCTTATTCTTGGGATATTCTGAAGAATCCAAAGGATACAGAGTTTGGTTGACTGAAGCTGGAAGAGTAGAAATTGCCAGAGATATGACTCTTCTCAAGGAATTTCTGCTGACGAAAAATAGTAAGAATTTATCCAGGAAGGACAAAATAATTAAAATGAATAGAAAACCTTGGTAGAAATAGAATACACACCAAGTCAACAAACTCCAGAAATTGAAGTCAACGAATAACAAGATGATGCCCGTTCTGATAGCGGAAGTGAAGATTTCTTAAGATTTGAAGAAGGTAAAAATGATGTAGAACCTGAAAGAAGAAGAAGGGGAGCTAGACGTCCTAAAATCATCAGAACTGGAAACCCAGAAAGATCTGCAAAAACCTACAACATGAGCAACGAAGCTCTCGAAGAAAAACATTTTCAATGTGTGAGAAGCAGAAATCTTCTTGAAGGAAGCGCTCACCGGAAACGAAGCCAAGAGTGGAGAAAGTCAATTCAAGGCGAATTCGAAGCACCAGTAAAGAATAGAACTTGGGTGTTAGCAGATCATCCTGAGGGTCGAAATGTTATTGGATGCAGAATTGTACTGAGAAACAAGGATGATGCTAAAGAAAATTGGGAAAGAAGGAAGGCTCGTTTGGTAGCACACGGGCTACTTACAAAGCCCTGTCCTTGACTTCAACAAGACTTTTAATGGCTCTTGCTGTACAGAAAGACATGCATGTTCAAAAATTACACATAACCACCGCTTTTTCAAAACGGTGAATGGCATGTGTCATGTAAACTCTTAGGGGACACATTATGAATAAAGAAGTAGTTCAACCTTCAAACACGTAGTTCAATTTTTAACGAAAAAAGATGAGTACACAACATTTCAAGATCTCTCAAGATGAGTTCTCAATATTTAGATTGTAGAAAATTCCGGTTTAGAAATGTGGCCATGGCGCAAACCGGGCCCAAGCTTGGCAAAAGTAAAAACTTAATCAAATTTTTTCTAAAGTAATGATTGTTCAATTTTTATATATTCTTAGAAATTTGTTTTTTTGTAACTCTTTTTAATAATATCGTATTAAATTAACTTAGATATAATTTCCTCATCTCATCAGTCACTTGACTTAGTCCGTGGTTATGATGAACAACCGGGTTCACCCGTGTAAAATTTTAGAAGAACAAAAAACAATAATAATAAAACCATCATACCATGCTCGTAATTTTGTACCTACAACATCATCGCAGGAGGTTTCCAGCATCGTACCAAATTAAATTATAACATCCTCATCTCATCAGCCACTTGACATAGTCCATGGCTATGATGAAAAACCGGGTTTACCCGAGTAAAATAAAAATAAAACTATACCATGCTCGTAATGTAAATAATAACAAACATGTATCACAAGAACAACCGGGGGAGGAGATGGGTAGTTTTAGTCTGCGATCGACTCAATTCGACAATCCGGCAAAAGTATCGTGCACCCAGAGGACACGGAACGACCATCTTCTGCGGCTTCCCAGCAAGTATCTTAGCATTTCGTTGACACGCGGGAATCCTTTTCAGGCTATTAACCAGTGAAGCGCTTGGCACCTCCAAGAGTACCGATGATCAGGATGACTGGCAATGATGTTCTTGTCGGCTGGTGCCGAAAATCCTATAACATAGTCAGAACTCGAGTGCGCGACAAAAACAATTGCCGAGAATATGAAGGTCCAGTATAAGAAACACTTCTTATTCTCGAGAATTAACTCGATTTCCATGAGAGCGTTTAGCAACGCGCTAATAAGGCTACTGCCAAAAGAGTGACATATATTGTACTAAAGTACTCTAATAGCCACATTGTGTCTTTATATGTACGTAATTCCCGTATTAGTTGGACAACTAGATAGTATGTATTCTAGGGCTCGGGGCGAACATGAGACGCTCTGGAGCTATCATCAGAAATTTCCTCAATGCGGGTGATTTGAGGAAAGCAAATGTAGCTTAAAGACATAGCCTCATCCTTGACATTTCTGTGGAACATGCCTTACAACCGCTTGTTGAGATGTTCACGGAAGTTTTTCTCCTGTGCTTTCTTGATCCGAGATTTCAGGAGTGAGTACTCGAGATGGATAATGCTTGATGCATTTGGCTTACTCATTATATTGAAGTCAAGGTCTTTACCTTTTATAAGCCTTAAGAAATATAATATTTTAACAGCCTCCTCCGATGCTTTGTACAGAAATGCTCCTTTTCCCACTTCTTCGTGTTTCCTGACTATTTTAAGAAGAGTACAAACTCTATTAAAAAATGTTAGGAAATAATTAGAATGACTTCGTATTTTTTTCAATTTTCTCTTAGAATTCATTAAAAAACAATCATTTAAAAATTTGTTCAGAATCTAAAGAATTTTTTTTATTTTCTTGACATGGATTGATTCATTTTTAAATAGCAGAATTAGATTATTTGCATAATTTGAAGAAAGTGAAAAAATATTAATAAAAATCGGTTAATATTTGCAGTAATAATAGAAATGTTAAAGTGGACACGAAAGTATAGCCAGTTACCGCGTAACGTGTCGAATCATGGGGAACGAACGATCCTTCCATTGGCTGATTACGAAATCTTATTAAATTCGAACAATAAGCCTTACTGAATGAATTAGCAGTATGCTAGTTAACATTGTGAGAAAATAGATTTTATGCTTTCACGATGATTCATTTTGATAAAAAGAGATATTTCGGGTTTCACTCGTGTAAAAAAAACTAAGAAACCTCGGCAAACAATTCGTAGTTTTTTACACGAGTGAAACCCGAAATATCTCTTTTTATCATTGTGAGAAAAGTTTACTAAAGCAATTAACCGAATTTTGCCGATAAAAAAGATCATTTTCATATTGTGCACTTGAATTTTAAATAATGAACATTGAAATGAGATTAAAATGTATACGTGTAATTCAAATAAGAAATGAGATTAAAAATATGGGTGGTAAGTATTCTATTCATATATAAACGAGAACAAATTATTACAAATTATGTTTTAGAAACCTGTAACAGAATCCTTGAATCGCAGATTTTCACGACTTTGTATTTGGTAAATATCACTTCGCAAGTTTTCAAGTTCTAATCCAGGTTTCTATATAAAATTAACAATAAACAATTATTATTACTCAATTCCAAGTTTCACGTAATTTTCATATATTTGAAAAATATTATGATTTTTGTTGAATAAAATTTGTTCTCATCTGGAAATACTGTAAATTATTGAGAGAGTAATCGTCAGTAACGTTTTCTATGGAACACTAACAATTATAACTGTTATGAACATTTTTTCTGGAAAAGTTTGGAATTTGTGGTTTTTCAATTTCGGATTTTCCTTTATCATTTGAATTGATGGACATAGCAGCAGGCATGGACGGGCTAGAGAACAAGGCGTAGCTGTTTGGGCTTTTTTTGGACACCAATTAAAATTTGTGGGCTCCTTTAATTTGTTCAAAAAATCAATTTTATTGTGGAGGTGCTAGCTTGCATCAACCCAGCACCTTTACTTCTTAAAATCACTAGATAATAAAAATTAAATTCCACCAGAATTTTGGGCTTTTGACTTCCGCACAAAAAAATTTCCCCAAAACAACCCTTAACTTCAACAAACAAACTTCTTCAAAAAATTGTTTTTTTTTTTTAGTAATTTAATCACGGCATAATTTTAGGATTTTTTTTGGGCTCCCAGAAAACACCCACACCGATTGTTCGGCTCCAATCCTTAGGGCAAAAGATTAACCCCCTTATAACACAAAAATATGAAATTGTTAATAAATACCCTTTTTGATCATTGTACACTGTCATAGAGTCTAATTTTTGGGCTCCTCGAAAATAACCACCACGATTTTTGGGCTATATCCTTCAACGTCAAAAATCAACCCCTCTATACCACGTAGATATGACTTTGTCATAAAAAAAACTTTTTTAAAGAATTTTACAGTGTCAATAGAGTCTCTGATTTTTGGGCTCCTCGATAATACCCATTCAGATTTTGGGCTATATCCCTTAACGTGAAAAATCAATCCCTCTCCATTACGTACATACGACCTTGTCAAAAAATACCCTTTTTGAGAATTTTACAGTGTTAATAGTCTCTGATTTTTAGGTTCCTTGAAAATACCCACTTCGATTATTGGGCTGCAACCCTTAATTTCAAAAGTAAACCTCTCTCTACCACGTAGATACGACTTTGTCAAAAAATAACGTTTTTTAAGAATTTTACGGAGTCGATAGGGTCTCTGATTGTTGGGCTCCTCGAAAATACGTACTCCGATTTTTGAGCTCTAGCCCTTAGCGTCAAAAATCTACCCCCCGCTACTACGTAGATACGACTTTGTCAAATAATAACCTTTTTCAAACTTTAAACTGTCAACAGAATTTGATATTTGGGCTCCTCGCATATACACACTGCGATTTTTGGACAACAACCTTTAACGTCCAAAATAAACTTATCAGTAGCACAAAATTCGTATGGGTGTTTTCGAGGAGTCCAAAAACCAGATATTTCTATTGAAACTAAAATTCTCAAAAAGTTTTTTTTATAAAGCCGTGTGCACGTGGTAGAGAGGGGTTGATTTTTGAAGTTAAGGGTTGGAGCCCAAGAATCGTAGTTAGTATTTTCGAGGAGCCCCACAATCGGAGGCTCTATTGAAACTGTAAAATTCTCAAAAAAGTTATTTTTTGAGAATGTCATATTTACATGGTAGAGATGGATTGAATTTTGGCGTTAAGGGTTGGAGCCCAAAAATCGTAGTGGATATTTTCGAGGAGGCCAAAAATCAGAGACTGTACTGACACTTTAAATTTCTCAATAAAGTTATTTTTTGACAAAGTTATATCTACGTGGTAGAGAGTGGTTGATTTTCGACTTTAAGGGATGTGACCCAAAAATCGTAGTGGATATTTGCGAGTATCCCAAAAATCAGGGACTCAGGTAGATATTTTTAAAAGTCCAGGAAGCTCGTTTAAATGGTCTGAAGGCTTAAAAATATCCTTTCCGAAATTGAAATAAGAATACGATTATAAATAACAAGCAGAGAGGCTATCTTAATAGAGTAGCCGACATTCAGGGGTCTTTTGTTAAGCTTTAGGATTAAAATTTAGAAGTAGATTTTTTTAATTTCATAGTTAACAGCCTAAAACATAATAATTCGGAAACTACAGGTTTCGATGACTTCAGATATCTAACTTTTTTTTTAATGCTTAAAATTGGAATTAATAGAACGTTTCTCGTGAATGGAATAAGATACGCCAAAAAGACAACATTTTTGAATTCAACTAGAAAATTGTATATCAGTATATGAGTTATAATTATAAATAAGTATAATGAAAAAGTTCATCAATTAATAAAAAGTGTTAATAATTTGAAGAGAAATTTAAATAGGGAGAGCAAATTAGCCACGACCAACTACTGTAAATAACTCTGCCCGCCCGGTACGTGACGAATACAAAAGGAACATTATATTACCGTCCCACCACTCTTAAAACGACCACTAAAAGGATCTTGAAAAGGACCCAAATCTCTGAAACTATCTCCCAGACTATTTTGTTTCAAATCGACTTTGTTTATAGACTCAAATGAGCCAAGCTATTTCGCTAAAGAAAACTCAGAGATTTCTTTCGGCAGGGCGTAGAATAATTTTATTTTTTCAATAGATTATTTCTCATATAAACTTTACCTCTGTATTATTTATACTTATTTCTCATATAAACTTTACCTCTGTATTAGTTATACTTCATCTGTCTTACATAAACTTGATCTGTCTCATTTGCTCACTTACATATTATTTTATACAAATAGATCTTACTTTAAACTAGTTTTAAGCAGCCTGAAAGTATAAATTCAAGTTAATATTGATTGAGGTTATGTAATTATTTGCATCGATAAAATGACAAATGAAATTTCAAATAGACTTAAAAACAGATGAGAAAAGAAAAATTCTATGTTCTAAAAGGATGATTACTGAAGAATAATGCTCTGTAACCGCTGAAAATCTCCTAAATCTGCTAAAGGAAAATTGCTCGGGGCGCGCACGAAATCGCCAAAACTATGAAAGATGCGCAAAAAAGTAATGAAAATCGGCAAAACCGTGTGGAAAATAGCATGTACGCATACTGCACACAACCTGACCTGGCCAAAGTTTAGTGCACATCAAATTTAAAATAAATCTGTGTTGTTTAATGGCTGCGCGGTCGATCAAAGTTTCGGCCAGCTCTACTTTACCGTGTCCCAATACTAGGACACAAAAATGTATTAATTGAATTATTATTATTGATTTTATCTGTATATCGCCTTTATCACAAATATTCTACAAAAATCTCAATAAAAAATGCGTAAGCAAACGTTTATAAACAATGATAGCTTACAACCTTAAGCTATATTACTTTTGTCTTTAAAAATCGGTCATTTGTCTACAAAATCAACAATAATTGGTAAACTTCAACAAATATAATTAGATATATTATTTTTAGAAATATCTACATCAACTCAGATGATACAGAAAAATCAAAATAGAAAAAACTACAAATTCCAAATTTTTGAAAGAAATTGTTTAGAATAAGTCCGATTGTCGTTGTTTTACAAAAATTGTGACTAACAATTACGATTACAGTAATTTAAAGTGTTTTAATGAAAGAACACATTAATTTTAACATAAATCCAATTATTTGGATTGTGGGAGTACTCTTGCGTTGATTTGAGATGATTTCCAGTAAGGTATTATACGGATAAAAGCATTTTCTGAAGATTTTTTTCAAATTGGGATTATAGATTTATGAGGGTGTGATCTAACGTTTAGTTCAATTAAGAAAGGCATTACGCCTAAACGGTTCTGCAATTATTTTCAAAAACTGAGACGCGATAGAAGGAGACAATAAAGAGGTTCTGTGAAAACCTTGTAATTTTTTACCACTTATTTTTAGAAGGAAATTCGTAGCAAGAATTACAATTTTGAACTGGTCAAGGGTTAGAAAAATTGAGCAGTGAAGATGTGGCAACAGCGCCAATATTAGACATCATGCACGATCGTTCACATGTTGTTTTTTTAGCACAGTTTGCAACGTTGCCATATCTTTGGACTCATCATTGCAAACTGTGTGTGTACTTATCCATATACTCACTTCTTCCCTGTGTCACGACAAACCACGCCAAAAGCTTCGACTCCGAGCCGAAAGAAAAATGTAATTAATCATGGATTTCTGAACGCAACTGCATCTTTTTTCACACTTTTAACTACTAAAATGTAATCATGTATATTTTAATATATTGTATAGAGTATCAGAACATGGATTAAACAAATTCTCACATTAATGGTAGGACTAACTTTTGTGCAGGACTCCTCATCCGTATAACACCTTCAATAAATAAATGTAAATGCAAATATGTTAGACCTAGGTGCGGTTTAAAATTGAACGCGCTTCAATTAAAAAAGAAATAATTGCAAACTGAGGTTAAAATTGAAGGCTGCATTACTGCAAATATTAACCAATTTTCATGAATCTTTCTCTCACATTCTTCAAATTATGTAAATAAACTAATTCGATGGGTTCTACGAATAATATACTATCTTTTCATTACCATTAAGAATTAGGCTAACTTCATTTTGTATGGAATCTAGTAAGCACGTAGAAGTGTTAAATGAGGTTAGCCTAATTGTTAACGGTAACGAAAAGATAGCCTATTCTTCGTATTTATCATATCATATTTATCATCTTAGGTCGAAAAAGAATAACTTTTCGAATGCAAATAAAATTTGAACAATTACAAAATGAAATGGTCATGGTCACTGAAATTCATAAAGTCAAAGTTGAAACGGTTCAGCATATAAAATTGATTAATATTTATAAAATTAATGCAAGAGCAGGCGAAACAGAAATTAAATACGCTCCTGCAATGACTTGCGAATTCCTGGGCGAAAGAGTTATATAGGTTACAAGTACCGCTACGCGAAACAGGTGCCGGTGCGTGCGAAACCAGTCCAATAAGAAGGGATGGTCGAAGCCACGACGTTGGGACCAGTCTGATAACCGAGGAACGACGGGATTGACAGTCGACGCCAAACATTAGAAGCGAAATCACGTTTGGCTTTCGACTCTCCGTTCGAGGATTAATTATAGAGGTCCAATCTACATCGAATGGTAAAGATCAAATAGAACATAGGTAAGGGAGACTCGGCGACTAGGACTCAAAGATTAAATTTTTTTTTAAAACATAAACTTTTATCCGGCTTCCCTTATTCTCTCTATTTGTTCAGCTCTGATAAGCTGAAGTCATACTAGAAGGTTACCCGCTCATCCGAAGCAACCCATTCTTATGGGGACCTAAAGAGACTACTGTATAAACCTCGGATTATCTGAGTGTAAACAGCAATTTGGATTGAGTAAGCGCAGGAAAAAAGACCCTTGAACTCTTAAAAATTCCAACAACTAATTTGTATGTGCAAGCTGTACTCTACAGGAGCTCATGCATTGAAGAAAGAAATTGTTGGCATGAGCTGGGACACCATAGGTGCTTGCTAGTTTTGACCCACAGAACCATGAACTTAAGAATCAATAAAATTCCCAAAATAGTTTCATGAGCTTTTGTGACTCAAAACAATAAGTCGAATAAAAGGTAGATTTGGTAAATTTAAAAAGAGAAACAAATGAGCACTTGTAAGCTCAAGTTTTGGTTCTCTACAAGTATAAAAGAGTAGGTAAGATAGGCTGATTTCTACGCAAATATTGGGCTTAAATTTGCATAGAAAGAGGCCTGTTTTGTAAATTCATTGATAGAAAAAAGGGGAGTCTCAGTCTTCCTTTTCATAAAAACGGGGGAAACAATCGGAATATCTAGCGTACTCAAGATGAAAAAAATAAATACTTTTCAGATAAAAGTTACCGTTGATCCCGAGCTCAGAGACAATAATTTATCAAAGGGATTTTTGATTGATTATTATTTCAAGGTTAAGGGACTGAAGATTGAGAAAAGCAAAATTCAATTGAACGCAAATTGGGAACCTGAGCTAGTCGATAGGGTATCTTTTGGTATTGTTGTTAATAATAAATTAATTCGTTTCAGATTTATCGTCCTAGCAGGATTGGTACCGAAATGTGTACTCGGCACCAATTTCCTGAACAGGGCAAATTAAAAATCGAACGAACCAAAACTCATTAATTTAATGCGCTGGAAAGGTCGAGACAATGATATTAAAATTAAGTAAAATTAAAAATGGTAAAAGGGAAATTTCTACTTCTGTGTTCCGGCATCACGGTTAAGTGTGAGCTAATAGTTGTTCGTAATTTATGAATTGACATTTATGAGCAGATAGAAAAGAATAATGTTCGAAACTCTAGAAGACACCATTTTTGTAACTTGAAGTTATAAAAACTGAACTACAAATTAAAATACTCGAAGTCGAATACTTTTGAATTTTTAAATGAAAGTTTACAATGTTTTATTTCAAACGCTCAATAATTTACGCGCCTAAAACTAAAGCTTTTAACACTTTTTATATGATAAATTCGTCATTGAAAGCCGTTAAATTGTAACATTATTTAAAAATATAAGTCTTTCTTGAACAAAAGTGGCATCGTCCCGGCTCGTCGACAAATATTTGCCTATTATTATAGTTCTACAAAATTTTCCGTAAATTAAATTGTCCTCAATTTCTATTTTTTTGTATGCTCAAAGTAATTTAGTGAAAAATTGGCGATTTTATAAGCACATGTAATTAAAACTTAATTGTAATAATAAGAGATTAAAATAGTTTTTATAGTCACTCTTTAATAATAATTAGACATTGTTTAATGATAATACTGAAGAAATCGAAAACTATTAATAAAAATTATTTACCGCAATTTAAAGAACGAAATCAATGTATAACCTAATGTCTCTATTTATTGAATTTAGAAAAAAAACTTCAAAAATTAAATTCAAAAAAGTAAACTTGTGTGAAAGAAGCATTTGCCAAAAATCAGTGTGGTCGGCTCAATACAGTTATAGAACAAAGGAAAAAGAGCGGTGAGGGAGAAAAAGTAAAGTCTATCTCTGTATATACTGTAGTGTATGTAGGCATGCCTTATATACATAAAATGATACTTTATAGCAGGCCTGCCCAGAGAGGGGAAATCGACTCAATCATGACATGTTCTAGTTCCACCACCACTTCCCTCTTCAAAGGACCAGAGGCTTGGGGGGTGGTCGCTCTCGTAAAGTTGAATGAGTAGAGGTCGATTCTGGTGTTAAAATGCCATCTGGCATTTGAGCAATATCGACGAAATTTCTCCGCAGTGGACACGCCTGCTTCATAGTTTGAATTTATAAAAAAACATTAATAGCCATTTTTTTTAATGAATGTTTTGTTACAGAATTATTTAAAAATCTAAGGAAATTTCAAAACATAATTTGAATTCGTACGTTCCGCGATCATACATATCATGCCGTTAAGTCGGAAGCGGAATTCTAAATCTCCAGTGTCTTCATAGCCGAATTGTTCCAAGTACAGCTTACATCATTGCAACTGGCAGAGATCCTCTTCGAAAAATGGGCAGGAAACACAAGATGATTGGCAAAGGAGCGCTGCTTTAAAAAGACACAGAGCAGGCTACTCCATCTATATGCTTCAATTCTAAAAGCCGAAGTAAAGAAAGCAGAGGTTGAAAAATTCCGCCAATAGCTACTCCTCAGGAAGTTCCCAGCGATAGCTGCAGAGCGTGTCATGAACACGCTGAGTACCTAGAACACATACTATCTCGATTTCCCACACCCGCGGAAACGTCATATCTCTACAAACGTTATGCGGCCCTAAGGGTGCCTTATTACCATCTTGGCCACTCTTATGGTGTTGGCCGCGACCCCGCCCTGTCAAACGCTCAAAGGGAGAGTCTCCGTTGCACACTCGAGGTCTGACATCGTTCTCCAAGACTTCGAGAATCGAACTATATTCGTCTTCAAATTCTCGGCTCCAGTCGATTACAACATCACTGCCAACGAGAAGGAAAGGGTGGAGAGGTATCAAGACCATAAACTCATGGCTACATTAATATTCAAGTGAATTATGTAAAAATGCACGATTTAAAAAAATGTGTCTTAGGAATCAATTGAAATAATTTTCTGTTCTTTGTATGAGCTTTTAGGGAGAACTAAATTCTTAAAATTCACAAGGAAAATTGTACAAAGTTAAGAATTACTATAATGGCGTACATTTTTCAAAAAGCTAAACTATCAATTTTCTCAAAAAGGCCACCTTCGATTTATTTTTTATTTATTTTTTTAGATTTATTGTAATATGATAAAGATATCCTGTGAGTTTCGCCATCGCTAAACTATTTCTTCTTGTTGAAAAACTAATTTTTTGTAAATTAACTTTGTTCTAATATGATGTATAACTCTGCAGTTATTGAAAAATGTTGTTGTTTATGTCTTAAGGAATCTAAAAATATATATTTACAGATTGAGTAAAGTTTTAAAATTCATAAATATCAGATCCTTTACCATTTATATTAGAAAACTGATAAAATTATGATTTTTGCTGTTCTGTTTTGATTGCTTTATATCCTTACTTTACTAGTTTCGCGTGTTCTATTGGTTCAGGTTTTTCTGCTTCATCATCTTCGAGTACACTGTTACTTTTTTCCATGTACGTCTGGAGGTATTTGCGATGCATACTTTCCCGTCATTATTTTGTCCAACTTCTACTTTTCACGCATGGGCGTTTTGAATGCCAGTAATTTCTGGGACTTTCTTCCTACCCTTTTTCCTTTCCATCTCAAAAATTGGCAACTTTATCTGACAATAGCAGTATTAGATTAATAGCACTAGTATACGTGAAAGTCATAGCGATTTTTAAAGTGAGCTGCAGCTTCATCTGTGACGTGCCACGAGAAAAGGGGACTAACGCGGAAAATATCGCAAATCTGTTTTTGGTCTCTATCGGTAGTTTCGGAGTTGCTCTATCAAGCAAAAAAATCAGAAAAAAATTTTAAGCATTATTTATACCTATAAAATAGCTTATTAGATTAAATATACTATTAAATATATTATTAAATACGCTTTCCGCGTGAGTCCCCTTTTCTCGTGGCATGTCATCTGTTATTATTGTTATTACTATTGTATAATACTGATATCTGATTATTTGCCCAATGATTAGTTTGAATTGCATCTTTTACTATTAACTTCCAATTCTCAGCAAAGCCACACTGTATTGTAAAATGATTTGAATTACACTTAGCGCCATCATTCTTATTCTTCTCTTTGATTTCATCTCTTGGAATATTTTTCACATATATGTGAACATTCGCTTTTTCTGTCCAGGTTGATAACTCTTTGACAAAACTGTGAATAGAAGTTTATCTCTTTTCTAAGTCTTCTTTGTTCCAAATCGCAAAAAAAATTTCATCTGAACCAGTTTCCTCTAAAAGTGCTACAGATTGAAGCGCAATGCCTCTAGCTCCTGGACATTTTCTGTAATCTCAAAGCTGACAATCTTCGGTTACAAGACAACACATCACTTTAGGCAAAATTTCATCCCGAATATATTTGATGTTCGCTCTATCCCTTCTCTGTTTTTTTAATCCAATAAGAAAAAGCTCAAAATTGGCGCAGTAAATGCGAAAACATTCCTCTTTTAAAGGGTCAATTTGAACTCATTTTTACTTTCGGATTTTTTTCTCGAAACAGGTGAAATATTTTACTAATTCTTTGGATTAAATATCTTTGTACTTTTTTACTTATTTCATCATTTTCCTTAAATAAAATCACGTAGTTCCTATTTGGGCTTTGTCTAGTACAATCTACCTGATCACTTTATTGCACCTCTACATCACTCACAGGATATCCATTGTAAGGGTCAGGTATAATATATTCCTATTCCAATCGAAAATTTCCTGGATTGATCTATCACATATTTTGTTACTTCAGGACACGTAAAAAGTTAATCTTGTTTCGTATATTCTATTGGCATCAGCGTCAACAAATGGATGTTTTCTTGTGCATTTGTACAGTTTTTCAAAGCTGTTTGAAAATTTGATATCAATTCGTCACAAGGAGAGCATTTTTCTTTTGGCTATGATAAACTATAAGCTTTTGAAAGCTTACTGGTCGTCGTTTGCGTAAATGCATCTATCAGCTGTTTTCTTTTTTTGCAAACATAGTTTTCTCGAGGCCTTTTTCGGCACTTGATGGATTTCAATAAGGCGAAATGTAAAATTTCTTGCCTAAAATTGAATTATTTATGTCCTTAATCTGAAAGATCGGTTGAAATTCTTCGTCTTCATAATAAAAATGTCCGTTTTCACATACATTTACATCATTCAACATTGGTTCTTCATCGTCGGAAATTGCCTAATTTGAACACATGCGAAACAACAATAATTCGGCGGTAACAATTTTTGCAAACACTGTCGCTTCAAATGATTCTTCTTTCTGAAAAAGGTCCTAATAAAACGGTCAACTTATGTAGCCGTACAAATAGGTCACTAGAATTGCTGTATATCACTTTCTTGTGAATAGTTTCAAAGTCAGGACATTTTTTCGCTTTAGCGAATACATTGATTTCAAAGTATTTGCCATTTTATGTTAACGAATGAAATACAACTAAAAAAAACTATATCGAACACTGTAATTATTCAACACGATTTGTTTTTACATTTTATATTCTATCTTCCAGGACTTACGTTTTATTCTGATAGTGCATTCCATTGTTTTTATATCGACAACATTTGTAATTAACTTCAGAGTTATAGATCATATTTAAAAAAAGTTAATTTATAAAAAAGTAAGGCTTTCCACAAGTAGGAATAGTTTAGCTACGACGAAACTTACAGGATATTTGATCAAATTACATGTAAATACATCAATCAAATTACATCAAATTATATGTAAAAAATCATGTACTTTTACATAATTTACCTGATTATTAATGCAGGCATAAGTTGATGACAATATTTTTTTATCAAAAACGAAAAATACTTGTCTCATATTTTGCCTTGGAAAACAATATATTTCAGCTATAAACAATTCCGTGACAACGCCAGGGTCAGACTGTCCGATTTCATATGAAATCGGTCCTATGTTCTTTTTTATGGCTTTATACTTACGTCTTCGAAGTTTCCCGGAAGTGGATAAATTAAATGTTTGTGGCAAAATATAACATTTGCGCTTATAGCGCTCACCAACTCTAAATGCATTTCTTCTCGGAAAGGGGATTTTCGAAATTCCAACTTTTAAGTCATCCAGTCCATTTATTTTTCAACCTACAGGGTTTACCTTGTGCTTAAAGTGTCGGGATTTTATTCGTCTCTATGCTTATGGTCCTAAGTTCATATAAAAAATGGGTGGGACCTTTCATGTCGGAACGGTTGTCCAAAATTTCCATTCATGTACTAAACCAATAATACTTACGTCCCCTGATCCTTCGAATAACTCATTAGCGATTGCATCACGCTCTTCTCCTTGCTCTGCCTCTTCTTCCGATTCTTCATCTACCATTTTCTGCACCCTTTTGAAACGTTTCTAAAAAGAGATTTTTCGTGAATTATTAAGGAACAACTTCCAATCGATAAATGAGTTTATTTTATGATTCAATAAAGGTAAAGTTTATAACATATATTTTTCTTTATTATTTTAAAAAAGATGTACCCTTTCCACTTTTACTCCTAGATTTTCCTCAATTAAATCATAGTCATCATCCTCGAGACGATCATCGAACTCGTCATCACTTCTTTTACGTTTATTTGATCTACCAGAAGCATCGCTATCGTCGCCATCCTCTTCTATCGGACCGTCGTCAATTAAGTCCTTCAATTCCTCCCGCATGCGCTCCTCGTCATCTATAACAATTAAAAAAAAGGTTCAGATCTGGCTTCGAGAATCCACGCTCAACGTCGGCATTACCGTGCGTTATAGACAAAGCCCAATCATAATTAGATTTTACGGGAGTAACTCAACACGGTGCATTTATACCTACGTCCGTCCGACCGGTACAGACGGAAAGTGTACGGGACTAAAAGAGATAAGGAGCGGAAATTTGAACAAAAAGTACTCCCTTTCTTTTTTACTCTTATATACTTTTCAGTCTGAACTGGTCGGACGGACGAAAGTATAAATGCACCATAGCAGTACTATAAGTTCTTCAGAAAATATCAATTTTAGATCGAGGGTTGCGCAAGCTCATAGATGCACAAACATTGTGGTGGTTATTTTTAAGTATTATACGTTTCTGTTTTTTACTATTCTTGAAAACTAAGTCGCAGCCGAGTTTAAGGCAAAAATTGGGGGAAAGGGAGAATAGGGAACTGTGATCCCTGAATATCACAATATACCATCGCAACAGGGTAGAGGTGGGGGGGGGGGGGACTCAAATTTAAACCCATATTGTTTGGGTTTTTGAATTATATTTTTATAATAAAGAAAAAAGTTTTTTTGCAAATAATTTTTTTTGCTTTTTTCAAAATTATTAAAATTTAGGACCAGACCTGACTTTCTTAGTGCTTTTTATTTATTATCCCAAATTTTCAACTCGATTTGGTGCTTCATGTGAAATTGGTTTCAATTCCCTCGGCTTTTTCACCACAAAAATGACAATGTTTAAAAACTGAATTCGGAGATGCTATACAATATTATAGCGGAAGTCCCTGGACTCTTTTTTTAGGGATAATAACAAAAAAAATTATTGTGCTAAATGAAAATTGTATGCTTGTACACTTTTTGGAGGTTAGGATCGTTTTTCAGCTCTCTAACATGCCAATAATGTAGGTCTCTGTCGTACCGATGATGTCCGTAGCACTCAAGGATACACAAACACACATGCAATTTAGTGAAAATACATTTTTTTAATTAACCCACAAAAAAAGAGTCCGGGGACGTCCGTTAGCATGAATAAAAAAATATGACACTAAATATTATTCATTTTAATTTTTTATTTATCAAACAAAATGAATATAATAATAATCTCGATATCTCTTCCATCTTTTCGCATTCCACATAAAATGCGCAAATTCAAACTATTGCCCGTTATTTGTTAATCACCAACAATGAAAATTGAATAAACGGTTTATAAAAGACGTTTGAAAGATACGCAACACAAGAACACGCGAAAATATCTACAAACACTCGAGCTGACTGTACTGACTGTCTGAAGTTACACTATAGGTTACACGTCTTACTTCTTTGCGTAAACGATAGACACTATACATAACTGGGTTTCAAATTTGTAAATACGTTTCAAAGGGCCACTAGGATGTTTCTCAGATATAAAAACGTATAGGGATCCTTCTTTCTGTTTACTTTTTCAAATCAACACATCTGAACTTCACAAAATGAAGAAGTTCACAGTACAGCCGTCCGCGTTTTGTATCTGATTTAGGATTTTAAACATCATTGCACATAATTCTACAATTGTATTTAGCCTAAAATACCTTCTTTATGCATAAATAAATCAATATGCGCCTAATACATACAAAAACTTTCAGTTACAGTGGAATTTTACCTACAAATTGGTACATGGGTACACGGTTGGCCAATAGTGCAAATTTATTTGGTTTTTACCCAAGGGTTAAAATGAACGTAGGAATCAGAAGATTATTTATCATAGCATGCTACGCCCAGTTGATAGTGAAAGGACTTAGTAAAAGACGTCTTCTGGGATACTCTAAATGACACGATAGGTACTTGTAATCACGGGGAAAGAATCATTCTACTACGAGATATTAATGGATACGTTGGAGTCTAACGCATGAGTACAGACAGGGTGCTAGGTAATTTTGGAGATCTAAAATCACAGTATGTAGGCACAGTATAATTAACTTTGTTTTTGCGGATGAGAGACTGCAAGAGCTAGTAAGAGATACACGAGTAACGAGAGGTTCCGAAATTGGAACGGATCATTACATCTTATTTTCGAAAATAAACTTAGGTCAAGGTAGAGAATTTAAAGAAACCAGAAGTGTGGATAAAAAGTCTGGTACTTTTGACGAGACACATGTCTTCCTATGTATTTTAATCCGCTGAATCCGCATTTGAGGTCAAAATAGCACCTTTCACAATTAGTTTTCGACATAACCTCAAAAAACCGTATGCTTCTACGAAGATATTTCGAATCCAAAAGAGTGCGTTATAATACGGACAGAAATAGCTGTTTTCCATCGAATGTCAGTATTAGGCAGAACTATATATAAAAGCCACGCCATCTAGGGACTAACTAGTCAAAGGCTAAAAATTCCACTGATTCATTAGTGAAAAGTGTGCTATTGAGGAATAAGTGAGAATCCGCTTATTTTGATTTAGGGAGTACATTCATGCAAAACAAACGCTAACTTGACTTACGTATCGAATTCGATGCCTGGAAGTACACAAATCTAATTTTGACTTGCTAAGCACCACTCAGAAAATTTTGTTTAAAGGTTATGTTTCGCCATCATTTACTCAAAAATACGTTTTTGAGGTTATGTCGAAAACCAATCATGAAAGGTGCTATTTTGACCTCAGATTCGGATTCAGCGGATTAAAATACACAGGATTACATGTGTCTCGTCAAAAGTACCCGACTTTTTTTGTGGCTTTGCTATTGTTACGTTCACAAGCATGCATACATACACATAGAGCAAGTCAAATAACAATTTTTCAAAATGTATTAATCGAAAGAAATATGGAAAATGACTGGGACTAACAGTCAACTTTTTAGCAATCATCCTCATCTATTCATAAATTTGTAACAAAATATATTTGAAATTTATTGAAAATCAAGACAGAACGGCATTGAAATTACAACTGGCTTTTTTCTCAATTAAATTTCAATTAAAAGTTTTAATACAGACATCAATAGAAATAGATTTAATGGTTTCACGATGATTTATTTCGATAAAAAGAGATATTTCGGGTTCGACTAGTCCCCACGGTGGGGCACCCTGGCCAATCACAGCCATCGTAGAGCGTATACATTAAAACACCATAACCTAATACCTGAGTTTCAGGTTATCCCTGAAGAAGTGAATGCAATGTTCACGTAGCGTCGGCATAATTCGTAGTTTTGTACACGATTGGAATCAGAAATATCGCTTTTCATCAATAGAAATGTCAAAAATTGCATTGAAAAAAATAATATACAAAAAATTAGAATGAAAACTTATCAACAATAAAACATTATTGAATGTTGTGAGGAATTTATGTGATCAAAGGGCACGATGAAATCACAACGACAAGCAGGCGAAACTCTCGTGTGTCTTGAGGATACGAAGCGATCCAAAAATTACAGCTTTATGCATCCATTTTCCAATCTGTAGCCCAATCAATAAAAATATGTTTTTGCAAAGTGGTTACCATTTTCTGACATAATGATTGACATTAAAAATATCGATTTACAATTATTGATGCATATCTTTCATCGGCTTAAAAGAAAATATATTTTATGCAGATCTTGCGAGATTTCATCGAAAAAAAAAACATTTATATCTCATTAAATTTGAACAAACCATTGTATAAACTATTTTTAAAATCAAGTAATTTAAAAAATGATAATAATTTTACGTATTTTCATAGTGATGCAATTTTTTGTGTGCAATGACTGGAGCTACTCGACCTTATTTTTCAATAACCTATTTTAGACCTTATTTCCATTGCTTTGCTTTCTTCTACAACACGTTTATCACTTCTATTTCTAGGTGTTTAGTAGAAGAACTGACATTATATCTAAGCTTAAAAATTAATATTCTGGTCACTACTAGCCAAGTTAGTAACGAAAAAGTTTAAGTGGTGGTAGAAGGCCTTTCGTCATTTGACATTTAAAAATTTGTATTCCTCATTGAAAATTTGATTGTGGATATTTATTTCTCTTAATAAAGTTGTAGGTTACTTTGTTTTAGAAATACTAGGCAGTCTGATAAGTACCTGAAAATTCTAAGAGATGGCATTAGTATTCACTAATGTGAACCATTTTCGTCGAGCTTGATCCTTCAAATGACGCCTGTCAAAACTTCAGCCATTTATGTTTACGCATTTACAAGTTACAGCACTGAGAAGCGACTAACCTCCGAGTCTTTTTTAATATGGAAAAATCTGAGTTTCGAGTTTTGATCAAACACTACTATCTTCGCAAGAAAACGATATCCGAGACCAAGGCCAAGCTGGATAAGTATTACCCGGACTCTGCACCGTCGATTGGAACGATAAGTAGTTTACCGAGTTTCGTTGTGGCCGTACGAGCACAGTTGATGCTGAACAATCTGGGCGCCCAAAAGAGGTCACTACACCAGAAAATGTCGAAAAAATCCATGATATGATGCTGAATGATTCCAAAGTGAAATTGAGAGAGGTAGCTAATGCTGTAGGCATATCATTAGAACGTGTGGGCAATATCGTGCATTCAGTTTTGGGCATGAAGAAGCTCTGCGCGCGATGGGTGCCGCATTTGCTCACAGTGGACCAAAAACGAATTCGTGTGACAACTTCCCAGCAGAATTTGGCATTATTTTCGCGTAAGCCAACCGAGTTTTTGCGCCGATTCATAATAATGGATGAAACCTGGATCCACTACTACACTCCTGAGTCAACGCAACAGTCAAAACAGTAGGTTCCACCGGGCCAAAGTGCTCCGAAGCGTCCAAAAACGCAACAATGGGTCGGAAAGGTTATGGCCCCCGTATTTTGGGATGCACATGGCATAATATTCGTGGACTATCTTGAAAAAGGTAAAACCATAACCGGAGTAGACTATTCATGATTATTGGACCGATTGAAAATTGAAATCGCCGAAAAACGACCGCATTTGAAGAAGAAAAAACCGCTTTATCATCACGACAATGCGCCTGTTCACTCATGCTTAGTTGCACAAGCAAAATTGCATGAAATCGGCTTCGAATTGGTTCCTCAGCCACCGTATTCACCAGACCTGGCCCCCAGCGACTATTACTTGTTCCCTAACCTGAAGAGATGGCTCACCGGTAAGCGTTTTTACAAAATGAGGAGCTCATAGCTGAAACTGGGGCGTATTTTGGAGACCTTCCGATCGATTACTTTTCGGACGGTATCAAAAAGTTAGAAAATCGTTGGACTCGCTGTACCGACCTAAAAGGAGAGTATGTTGAAAAATAAAACCGAATTTGGCCAAAAAAACGTCTCCGTGTTTCATTTTTCAGGGTCTTATCAGACTGCCTAGCATATCCAATAAACACGAATTTGGTGAAAAATAATTTTTCTTTTTTTGATAAACAAATGCCTTTGGCAAAACCATAGTTTGAGAACCAAGATAAAGAAATGAATTATATAAGGTTTATATTGTGAAAAAACAATGGCCAAATATCTACCGTAAACAAAAATCCCTAGGGATCGCGGGACCTTGTAGTTGGTGAAAGGTTTTATGACTCTTATCGGACTATAGACCTAGAATAGATTAACCAGAGAGGCTGCATCACAAAGTCTAGCCCTTCTGCAGAACTGACGGACTGCAGTCAGTGGAATTATGGAGTGATCCTTCCAGGGGTAATACGAAAGCCTCCAGGAATATCGAGTGTGCGAGTTCTCATGCTCTTAAACTGCTATGTGATGGCCATGTCAAGGGCTGAATGGTACCAGGGTTAACAAATCATTGTACGCCCCGGTCTGCTCCTCTTAGTAGAGGCGTACAGGCCGGGGTCACAAAGGAGATGTCTCAACGGAGACTTTGGGATACCAGGTGGAATCCCATAGTACGTGGAACCGTTTCCTGAAAACGGGGCACTACAGGGGGTTATCCACCAGAAACGGTGCAAAATTCTCACAAGGATGGCGACAATCTTGTCTACACGGTAGAAGTGAAGCTAAAGGGACTTTTCGAAAGGAAGGGACAACGTAGTGGGGCATAAGAAAAGAGGCCGCGAAGAGCGGCACGCAAATAGCAGGCAAGGCACCCAGTACTGATCGTACTGACTCCCGCGACCCCTAAAAACCCGGCGAACACTCTGAGGCACCTGAGCTTCCAAAACCCAACCTTACAAACCTTTTTGGTGGAAGGTATACTCAGACAGACAGGGATCCACTCCGAAGGGCAGAAAGCTGGATTCGAACTGTTACTCTTCCCGAATCCTCCAGCAGAGCCTTTGCGGCTTAGACTACCGCCCCTATCTGAGATCCGTAGGGATGCCAGAAGCGGCCGCAGGTGCCCTGAATTAGCACTTTAATAGCTGAGACGCGAATCTCCATGATGCAGATTAATTTGCATCATAGCAAAGACGGCACGACGGTTCAAGCCAGACGCATGTCAGTGGAGCAGATTATTTTGCATCATAGCAAAGACGGCTCGACAGTTCAAGCCAGACGCATTTCAGTGGAGCAGGCAGGACTTCTCTAATCCAAAAACCCTGGGGAAGGGTTTAGAGACTTGTCAGGATGTGGCACCATATATAAGGGGCCACGCGAAAAAACCACAAGGGCATGCATAGCTGTCAAGGATATGGTTACAATCTTGATGCCTAAGCTCTGCTTCAGGGATCTCACCGTTATTACGGTTAGACTCAAGGCAGAAGCGGAGAAAAATAGATGTGGCCATTGCCTCGGCTTATTTCCTGGGCAATGGTGAGGCATCCCCGCCTGCCAGAAAGGTGGAGACTCTAATTCGGCACTGCCAGGAGAACAGGATTCAATTGCTGTTAGGATGTGATGCAAACTCCCACCATACGATACTGGTACAGCACACTGAGTTTTATATTCTAAATTGGTGTAATTCTTCTACATTCCAGATAAAAAACAGAAATGAGGTATATAATTTGTTTCAGTTAACCCTAGGAAAACCGGCGGCTTTAAGGATCAGAAACCCCAGAAATACACTTTAGGACTTATACAAAGACAAATTTAAAGTGAGGCTTTTGGCATTCCTCACAAGCTATGGTACTTGGGTTTTCTGGGAAGGATTTTGACTACATCATATGAAAATAATTGCCCTACAAGCACAATCAATACTAGGAAAGAAGCAAAATGGTGAAATGGCCACCTGGCGAAACTCCGTAAAAAGACAAGAGCGTTGTGAAACAAGGCCAAAAGAACTAAATTTCCTCCAGACTGGGACATACATAAGACGCTCTAGTATGGATATAGTATAAATATAAGAAAGTGTACACAGAAGGATTTTAGGGTCTCAGCTGAGGAATCGAAGGGCATTTCGGAAACAGCGAGGCTCCACAAGATCCTGACGAAAACGTCCGAAGCTCGCCTCGCGCTAATATGGCGCGATAACAGTGAATTTGCTGAAGATAAAGAAGCAACGTTGAATCACCTGATGGAACTTCACTTTACAGGTTTCTAGCGTGGTCTTTCTGTCCCTTTAAATCGTCAGGGGCGAATGGCATCTCTATCCTGTGCTTTTACATTGCATTTTTCATGCTGCGATAACTGCAAGGGCGGCACACGCGTTGGATCGCCTGGAAAGAGTAAATAGATGGACTCGGGATACTAGGCACACAAGGCTTCTAAGTGACATTGGCACACTACGGATTCTAGAGACGAAGCAAGATAGAATAAGAAAATGATTCAACTTCATCAAAGCTTTCCGTGTCTGTATTCTAAACAGGGATATGTGGAAAGCAAATGGTAAACCGCTCCTCTAAGGGGAAATCTGGTATACAGATAGCTACAGGGGACGGAGGGTACGGAGCATGAAACTATGCCAGCACGAGCGAGAGAGGGGGATAGGGATCCAACTTGGGCGATATACTACTTTCTTTCGGGCAGAGGTCCTGGTCGTACTTCGCTGTGCTGAAAAATTAATAGAAGAAAACGATGCTGGCAGGCAGATTACAATCTTCTCAGACAGCCAAGCGACATTAACTGCAGTAGGGAAACCAGATATAACATAAGAACTGGTTTGGGAATGCAAAATAGCATTAAACCAAATTAGCAAAATGCGGCGCGAAACGCATCCTGGGTATACGCACAGGACGGACAGAGCCAGGGAAATCCTGGGTTTAACCAAGAAAGACATAAGGAAAGTGATTTAGATGCTAACGACGCACAACCACTTGAAATGTTATATGCGCAAAATGGAGTATAACCCCACGACATAGTGGAGGAAATTCGGCAGTATGACGAAGTATCCCTGCATGTATTATGCCAGCACTCAGCTTTAGCTATTCGCAGGCAGCAAACCCTTGGAGCCCATTTTACGGAACCTGAGGAAATTATAATGCTCCAAGAGTCTTCCCGCCCGTTTTAAAACTAAAAAAAAACTACTGTAAATAAAAATTGTCAGCAGCGTATAAATGATCATTTACATAACTACATCAGATTTAAGATATACCTTATGTGACCGTCTGCAAAGAAAGGGACCTTACGCGCTAAAGCTGAATTTTACAGTACGGGCGATCGTAGCCGAGTCCGCAAGCAGGCATCTGAGTAATGGGGGAGGCGTCAACGAAAAGCACCACCACCACTTACCACTCCTTGTTTACGCGAGCCAGTGGAGCTCACGCACACAGCGCACAACAGCTGTAGTACAAACGTCAGTGATAGGCGCCGCACGTATGCATGGGTCGTGTGCTTTATTGGAATTTGCCGGTATATATTTTAGGCTATTATTCATAATAAACTGAAAATAATTATTTGTCTAAGATTAAATACTATCTGAGGCTATTGGGTAGCAAGTTTATGAAAATTAAACCAACGGCAAAAAAGAATGACTTGAAAACAGATATTCGAGAAATTGTCGACATGACAAACCGTGACAAGTTGAAACTTCCTAACCCTTTGAAACGAAGCGCATTTGTAGGGGATACAATTACACCTACAAAAAATCGTAATAAATAAGTATCTTGACTATTCTTCACAGTTTATTTATTTTAATACATTTATCTTATTTATCCTCACATAGAAATAGCGCCCTTTAATTCATAATACATTCGTGTGTGTCTTATCATTGATGACACATTTTCTTGTCTTGTGGACAATCGCACTGCTCACACCAGACATTTACTGCTACTTCGTACTAAAATCGCAAAGAAACTTTAATTAACAAAAATGCATTGAAGCTTGGGGGACCTGGTCCAGACTTAGATTTCTCTTTCGTGCAGAACATTGAAGTACCTGAACATCAAATACAGTGGTAGGTTAAAGCCGATTGCAGTATGTAGAAGTTTTAAATAAAAGTTTACATCGCACCTTTCAGATAATCTCGGTACCTTGAATTGGAGAAAGTCTATCATGAAAAGAGATTCTACTTTGCTTTTTATAATCTTCAATATAAAAAATAACAGCAGGCGAAAATTTTAAACACCTGCATTAGACTGGATACCTGCCGCCCTCTTTGAAGACTATCAACTTCAAAAACCTTTTTTGGATTAACTCTAATTCGTCACCATCTTTTCTGAACATAGAGTTCCATACTTGGGCTGAATATTCAAGCAATGATCACACATGCGCAGTGTAAAACGTTTTCATAGTTCCTATTTTAGGAACTTTTTTTTTAGTTCTTTAACTGCTTTTTTTTAGTTTGAAGAAAATATATTTTCAACTTTTTTTGGAACTTTTTAAGGTATTTTAAAAATATATTTTCAATTTTATATATTTGTTCACTCCCTTAATTTTTTTAAACAATGTATAAAACCATGATTATTATCAAATTATTAGTTATTCAAAAGGTTTTTCAGTTTTAAATTAAAAATTAAAAATTAAAAAAGTCAAACTTTTCTCAAGCCAAAAGGAATATTTGTTACAAACTGCAGACACATATGTATTGTTATTTAGGAAAACACTGATTACAAAGGATTTTTACATTAATCTTATAAACTCTGGTCTTAGGCTCCATTGGCGTGGGTCACCGAGGTTTAAAAAAGGTTCAAATATTTTTAATCTCAATGTTTATCTAAGTAAGTTTAAGCAAGTAAGAACTTCCAGCAGAAAAAATGCTGATCAAAAACCGTAGCAGCTTTCTGTATTGTTTCGCGTCACCAGAACAGTGTTCATGAACTACGCGTATTTTATTATCTCATGCAGCGCCGGAAAACAGAACTCAGTGCCGCCTTTTAGCCGGGTGGCAGGATCATCTAGGAAAGTTATAGAATTATACTTTTTCGCGACTTTCTTTAAATTAAAAGATTATTAGTGAGATTTATAACACTGATCATACAAATTTGTATAGAAGTTAGAATTTATTTTCATTACAATTTTTTTGTACACAAATAAAGGTTTTGAGATAAATCAAAAAGTATTTGACCGACTAAGTTCTCCTTGCATACACATATAGTTGAAATAATTGTCTTCTGTTTGAACCTCTCTGAACTGGAATTTTTTTTAAACAATTTCATGCAAATTTTTGGGTAAAAATAATTTTTTTTAAACGGACGCCATTTTGTCAAAAATAATTATTTTTCAAACTCTGCTTGGTTAACGCAGAAGCTATGAATATAAACTTTAAGACACTTTTTTTTTCGTTTCGGATGAATCTATGAGAAACTAGAGTGCGGGCAATTTCACATCTCCCGATTGAACATGTTCAACATCTGCCCTTATGGCTGGAAAAAATGTACTTCTTAGTTCAAAAGTGCCTTAATAAACCATACAAGTTTTGGAAAGATTCATTACATTATTCATCCCCAAAAAATCCCCAAATATACCCTTATTTTTGAGGTGTTACATGAGTCGCCCCCTTAAGGCTGGCTGCAAAATCTGAAATTATAAAAACATGTTTTAAATCAATTGTAATCCGCTG
>NC_046658.1:20553792-20563019 GCF_010883055.1 Belonocnema kinseyi
TTACAAATTTGTCATAAGGACAACCGCAGGATTTCTCCGGGAGCGGGTGCTAATCTGAAAAATTGCACCCGCTCCTAGCGAAATCGGGGTAAAATTTCAGCCACAACCACGTCTCACGACCGTGAGATAGGTGGTTACAGTCTGTAATGGAATCAATACGCTGATCCGGCAAAAGTTTCGTGCGCTCTGAGAACTCGGAGTAATCCAAGAGCATATATTACAAATTTGTCATAAGGACAACCGCAGGATTTCGCCGGGAGCGGGTGCTAATCTGAAAAATTGCACCCGCTCCCAGCGAAAGCGCGGTAAAATTTTAGCCACTACCACATCTCACGACAGTGAGATAGGTGGTTATAGTCTGTAACAGAATCAATACGACGATACGGCAAAAGTTTCGTGCACCCTGAAAACACGGAGTGATCCAAGGGCTACCGCCTTCTGCATTTTTCCCGCAAGTGTTTTAGCATATTGTTGACACGCAGCGATGCTTTTCAGGCTATTAACGAGTGAAAGAATGGCACCTCCAAGAGCGCCGATGATAAGGACGATAAGTTTAACAGAATATTCCGGGTACAATCATTGCAACTCCCTTATGAGGTCTCTATACTTCTCTTTCTTTTCATTCTCCTTGGCTATGATGTTTTTGTCAGCTTGTGCCGAAAATTCGATAACGATCATGGTTCGCTTCTCAAAGTCAAGAAGAACCATGTCTGGCCTCGATTGTGCAACAGAAACAATTGTCGAGAATATAAAGTTCCAGTATATGCGACACTTCCCATTCTCGACAATTCACTCGATTTCCCTAGGAGCATTTAGAGGAGCGATATTAAGGTTAATGCCGTTAAAATTGCAGAGATGGTAATAAAGCACTCTTAGTGCCGCATTGTGCCTTTGAATGTAGGTCGTTCCCGCATGAGTTGGATAACTAGATAGTATGTGAGCTAAATGCTCGGGGTATGCATAGCACGCCCTGCACCTATCATCGGGAATGTCTTGGCTCAAAATGTGGCGACGGTATGTTAAGGTGGAAATGACACCGTCTTGGCATGCCAAAATGAAACCCTCCGTACCAGACTTCAATCCGGGCGATTTAAGGAAAGCAAACGTTAGCTCACACGACATTGACTGATACTACACATTTCTGTGGAAGATAGCGTGCATCCTCTTATCGAGGATGCTGTTCACGAAAGTTTTTCTTTTGTGCTTTCTTAATCCGAGCTTTCAGAAGTGAGTACTCGAGATAGATTAGATTTGATGCATTTTGCTCACCCCTAATACTGAAGTTAAGTCCGAGTGTTTCAGCAGCCTCCTCCGCTGCTTTGTACAGAAACGCTCCTTTGCCGACTTCTTCGTGATTCGTGACCATTTTAAGAAGAGGGTCTCTTTCATTTGCGACTCTATGTGCTGTGCCCAGAATAATCCTGTTATGAAGACATTCAAGACTCAATATTCCGCGACCACCTTGACGGCGTATGATGTACAGTCGCGGAACAGAAGACTTAAGATTCATGCGTTTGCTCATGTGCATAACCTTTCTTGTCCCAATATCAAGAAATCTAAGCTCGTTCTTCGTCGTTGGAACTACTCCAAATGAATAGATTACTACCGGGGCGGCAAGCATGTTCGTTGCAGATACTTTGTTCCTCGCCGATAGTTCGGAAGACCAAATCTGCCGGATGAGACGTTTGTATCTGCTTCGGAGAGTATCATTTATACATGTCACGTCCTGAATGCAGCTCTGTGGCACGTCCAGGTATGTATAAGTCTCTTCAGGGCAAAGGTGTCGTATATCGCTTCTATCAACGACCTCAGGATCTTCAGGGAAGCCATTAAGTTTTCCTCGCTTCGAGTAAACCTTGGCGCATTTTCTAACCCAAATTCTATTCCAATTTCCATAGTATATCGTTTGACAATCCATAGAACTAGATGTAGTTGCTCTTTGCTTTTAGTATAGATCTTAAGATCGTCCATGTAAAATACATGAGCGACCTTGTACTTTCGATCTGCAGGTTTGCCGCACAAGCACCCGTCGGAATGGCAAAGTGCTAGAGATAGTGGCAATAATGTAAGGCAAAAGAGGAGTGGGCTCATGGTGTCGCCCTGAAAGAAACCTCTCTGAAAGGTGACCTTGTTAGCTGTCATACGATTTTTTCCAGATAAGAGAGTAAATCTGGTTTTCCAAAGCGGCATCAATCTCTCTATGCAACTAACGATTTGCGAATGAACCTTTAAGCTTTCCAAAAGACAGATTCTAACTCTATGGGAGGTCGAATCGAAAGCTTTCCGATAATCAATCCTGGTCATCGATAGGTCACGCTGGTAGAATGCTGCTTCTTTGTAGACACATCTATCGATGAGCAGGTTCTCTCGACATCCCGCTACGCCTTTCATTGGGCCTCTTTGTTCATACATTTCTTGCCAAACGGGTTCAATTGCCCGAACAACCCTATCATTTAGGATAGCTGTGAATATCTTATACAGAGTGTTCAGACAAGTGATTGGCCTGTAATTCTTCGGGTCAGCTAAGTTGCCCATTTTCGGCAGGAGTATTGTGCGCCCTTCCACCAACCACTCCGGAATCGGCTTCTAAACTGATGCAATCACAAAAAAACATACATTCTGAATATAGTCTTTTTAATTTGCTGATTGCAAAACTATAAAATTTTTATGTTTGGCATTTTATGGCTCATTAGGACAAAGGGGCCCCCGCTGGCAAGGCTCCACACAGCATTCTCGCTCGGTCAGGGACGTGAGGAGAAGTCGAGTGGAGCGGGTAAGACGAGCAGGTACGGCGCGATCAAATGGAAATCGCACGTGATGCTCAACCAGAGACTACTGTATTACGTTGCGATGGTACGTTTAAATTAAATACCCATTTAATCCAATCGAAAATAAAACTTCTCTATGCAATTCTGTATACAATTTTTTGAGACTTAGTAAAAAAGAAACGTACGCGACTGCACGTTATTTTAACCCTTTAACGGTGTCAAAATAACCCAGTTGGCTCATATTTGATCGAAAAATGCTAAAATAGGGGTAAAATCGACGAAAACAGCGATTTTCCGTGCATATTTTTGCAAAAAAATATATCTTCATCCCCGGTGAACTTATCCAGCATATCCTTATGTTTATGGGGTCACTGATTCTCAATCCGGTGTTTAAATAAACCTGTTGGCTCATATTTGATCGAAAAACCCAAATTAGACATAAGATCGACGAAAAACTTTAAACCTTTACCTTCCTCGACTAGAATTGTCGTTCACTGTAGATTCCCTTTGCGTCTGACGTTTCGGGGTTTTCAATTTGCGTTAGTCTCCTTGCATGGCAATAGTAGGTTTTTTGTAAATAAGTTTTATTTACTTTTAGCGTTACACAGGCACAACGACGTGGACGTAGTAAATTCTGTTCCCTTTGGGGTGCTTTATTACCGTGAGTCCCCTGGCCTCTCACGCTTGTAGGGTTCTTTTATTTATTTTTTTTTATATAGCTTGTATCAAACTCTTTTGTCCTCAAAAGACCTACGTAGTGGGTTTCGCTTTCGTTTGGTACCTTGATTGACTTGATCTCGTTTTAAACAGTAGTCAGTCATCATGTTGATATCCCAACATCCCTGATATCGCCTCTCCATCTCTTTTATATCCTGGTGGAAACGTTCGCCTTGCTCTTCACTAAATTCACCTAGGTTGTCTGGAAACTTATTTATATGCGAATGAACAAAATTTAGCTTCAAATTCATAAGGCCGCCTAGTTTACCAAAGTTTGTTGCCAAAAAGAGCACCGTTTGAGCAAGGACAAAAAAATATCATTGAAGACCCTCTAGTTGACCTAAAAGAAGTTTTGATTCTACCCCTTCATATAAAGCTGGGTCTTATGAAACAGTTTGCCAAAGCGCTGGACAAGGATGGCGATTGCTATGCGTATTTGGAAGATCAATTTCCATAACTTTCCGAAGAAAAATTAAAAGAGGGGATTTTCAATGGACCGCAGATAAGAAAAATGTTGCAGGATCCAGAATTCATTACAAAAATGTCTGGCATTGAAAAAGATGCCTGGCTTAGTTTTAAAAATGTTGTAAAAAACTTTTTAGGTAATAAGAAAAGTCCAGACTATCAAAATGTGGTTTCAGAAATGGTAACAAACTTTGGTAAACTAGGCTGCCTTATGAATTTGAAGCTACATTTTCTCCATGCGCATACAAATAAGTTTCCAGACAACCTGGGAGACTTTAGTGAAGAGCCAGGCGAACGTTTCCACCAGGATATAAAAGAGATGGAGAGGCGATATCATGGATGTTGAGATATCAACATGATGGCTGACTACTATTGGAGTTTAGAACGAGATCAAGTCAATCAAGGTACCAAATGAAAGCGAAACCCACTACGTAGGTCTTTGAGGACAAACGGGTTCGATACAAGCGATATAAAGAAAAACGAAAAATAAAAGAACCCTATAAGCGTGAGAGGCAAGGGGACCCACGGTAATAAAGCACCCCGAAGGGAACAGAATTGACTACATCCACGTCGTTGTTCCCTGGTAAAGCTAAAAGTAAATAAAACTTATTTAGAAAGAATTCAACTATTGCCATGCAAGGAGACTAACGCAAATTAAAAACTCCGAAACGTGAGTCGCAAAGGGAATCTACAGTGAACGACAATCCCAGTCGAGGAAAGGTAAAGGTTTGAAGGTTTCATCGATCTTATGTCTAATTTTGCGTTTTTCGATAAAATATGAGCCAACTGGGTTATTTTGAGCCCGGATTCGAATTCAGCGATCCCAAAAACATGCGGATATGCTGATTTATACAACCGGACATGAAAATTTTTTTTTGTTGCTAAAAGTATACAAGAAAAATCGCTGTATTCGCCAATTTTACGTCTATTTTTACAATTTTCGAAAAAGTATGGGCCAAATTAGTTATTTGGGCCTCAGATTTAAATTCAGCGACCCAAAAGACATATAAACATGTTGGTTAAGTCCACCGGGCGAGAAAATATTTTTTTTTTGCAAAAATATACCTGAAAAATCGCTGTTTGTCGATTTTATGTCTATTTTTTCGTTTTTCAGAAAAATACGTGCCAACTTGGTTATTTGGACACCGGATTCGAATTCAGCGACCCCAAAAACATATAGATATTTTAGTGTAGTCTGTCGGACAGACCACTTTTTTTGTGTTGCTGGTGTGATCAAGCAACGAGTTTCCCGGTAGTTATTTATTTCAAAGTAAATAACGAACTTGAATACAGAAGTCTAGTGATTATTTCAGATTGTAATAATCATGATGGCGTCGCTGTTCATGTTTTCATCGGAATAATTACTGATTTTGTGAACAGTTTTTCTAAAAGTGCTCACAAGATTTATTATTTCTCGGATGGGGCTCCTCAACAATTTAAAAACTACAAAAACTTTGTAAATTTATATTATCATGCAAGTGATTTTGGCATACCTACCGAATGGCATTTTTTCGCAACTGCCCATGGCAAAGGTCCGTGTGACGGTATTGGTGGCAATATCAAACGACAAGCAGCGAGAGCAAGTCTCCAACTAGCGGTTGATGATCGAATAACGACACCTCACTAACTGTTCAATTGGGCTTCTGTTCCGGAAAACCATCCAGATATCACGGTCAGGTTTTCCTTAGAAGAGGATTACAATAAAGCTATGAATGATTTGAATGGACGATTTTTGAAAACAAAACCAACTACTGAAACTCAGCAATTACATAGTGTAATTCCAGGCACAGATGGTTGTTTATGTTTAAAAATTTTCAAATTTGAATGGACATAAAATATGTAAAATATTTAAACGCCAAAGAAATTAAAATAAATTATTTGTTTTATTACTATTAAGAATATTAAATTTGAATCCTATCAAACGTAGAATCCTCGTTATTAGTTTAAGTTTAGACTATATATTAAGTATGATATACCGAGAAATAATTTACTTGCATTTATTTTATTATATAAACAAAATTTCTAGAAAAAAATTTCAAAAACTAAAAAAAAATGTTAATTAAAGAAAAATATTGAAAAAAAATCGGCCCACACTGGGATTGGCGGGAAATATTTTCAGTCGAGTAGAACATAATTACAAAGTTTCAGCCAAATTGAAAGAGGTCGGGTTCAAAACTGGTCGATTTGGTATGGAATGCCCCATATACACCCTCCTGAGCTCAATCTGGAGGTATGTTTCACCCTCTAAAATAGATAAATAGGCTTCCACAGGATCGATTTTCATCAAATTCGTTATAAAGTGAGATTCAAATGTGAAAACAATAATACTCAACGTCAAATTTCAGAAAAATCCCTTTTAGCAACCCTTCACCGGTAGCGGTGGGGGTTAGAAGCAATGGGGATGCAATTCGCGCACTATCGTTCCCTGTTCTTTCCTCCATTAATCTATGCAGACAATGTAAAATAGATAATAAATTACGATCTGTCCTCACAATAATTTTCGGTCTGAAACTTTTGATTTTTTTCCCGATGAGAAAACAAGTTTTGTATGCTTTTTGTACTAAGGGATGAAAATACAACCCCTCAAATACATGCGAAATGTTTCTCTGGTTGGAGGTGACACTTGCGGATGTTCTGAAATACTTCAAGTGCAAATATTCCTATCAAGAGTTCTCTAACTTAATTTTCTAACTTAAGTGTGGATTTCGACCTAAAGGGTGGTTTTGAGTGGAGTGAGAATTATAGTCTTTTTTATATCATCCGAGACCCTGATGTACTCCAAAACAGTTGTTATTTTGGGTAGAAAGTTGTTGGAAATAATTCGGCCGTTAAAGGGTTAAGAAATTTGATTATGAGATTTATATTAAATGATATGCATATAAGGGCTATTCGTAATTAATGTACAAATAACTCGATTCTTTCGGTATATGTAGACACTTCCATAAAATAAACATATATTTTATTAAAAATTTCTAATATGGTCGAAACGTGTTTTTTGCTGTTGACACTTTTCTTGTATAATTAACAGTTTTCAACTTATTGCATCATAAACAATTCATTTTGGACTACAATTGACATATTTGCAGGTAGATATCCCAGCACCTTTTAGAGTAAAAATTATCCGCAAAAATATTAATTTCTTTTCAAGATACGCACTCTAAACAAGAAAAATACATTTTATAAGCATTTTTCATACTTTTTATGTAAAAAAAATTGTTTGAAATCGAATATGTATCAAAGTACATGCATGCTTCAGTTAAAGAACTTTCCGTAGATATTACTCGCGCGCTTTTTTCATTGTTACCAACACTAAATGCATGTCAGGCAAATTTTGCATGTTTCATTGACAAGTGGACCCTGCATATACATATATCGGAGTTTATCACGTTATTTAACCTGTTCTTTATTGAAAGAAAATTTGCATGCTTCATTGACACGTAGACTAGGCCTACTGGGGATCACCACGTAATCTCGAGCGGAAGAAAATAAAAAAAGTCTTCTATCTAAGCCACAATGTACAAAGTGGTACCTGAGAAGCGCAAAAAAAACTTTTTGAAAATTTACAAAAACATGTTTTTTGGATTGATTCTTTTTCGTGGATTTTATAACGTTCCAAAATAGGAAAAAAAGAGATCCTAAAAATCAAAATCAGGACAAAAGTTTTTTCCCTAAAAATCAAAATGATGAACTATTTCTTTGGTTCAAGCTGAATAAATGATACGAGTAGGTTCGACACATTCAACTTTTGTTAAATGTTTGCATATGACTCAATCCAAAAAAGCATGTTTTTGCCCATTTTCAAAAAAATTGTTATTGAGCAAGAAATTTATTTTCAAATTTCCTGCTTTTTAATTACTTTTTACTACTAAAAGCTGTAAATATAATACATTCGTGGTAATTTTTTGATCAAAAGGAAATATTTTTAGTTTGAAATCCTTCAATTTTACTAATTTAAATTTTTTCACTTTAGTGGAATGCTAAGCCAGAAGTGTCTTACCCTGGGCTCAAACAGTTTGATTTCTTATAACATTTTTACTGCGCTCCAATCTGCAGCGCTCTTTAAAATAAAAAAATAACAAAAGCGGAGCGGGCTATAATGAGTTAGTTCCCACCGACCGTCAGCCCCAAAATCGGCGCTTTAGAAGAGTTTCACTGTATGTAGCTTAATTTTGAAAATTTCCAATTAGGCCAGGCAACGAAGAAACATAAAAGATGGATAAGGGAAATAATTAGTAACAAGCTGAAAATTGATCTAAACATGTGTCGATTTTTGTACAGATATTGCAAATAGTTTTGCTAACATGTTTACTTATACATCAGTGGAAAAAATAACAAGCCTGCTGAGTACGTCAGTGTATTTCACAGTAGCCTCGATAAGGCCGGCATCCTGAAAGTTTTTTTTTTCAGAAAAAGATCTCATTAATGTCGATTTTTGTACATTTTCTGATGTACACTAAAAAGGCTCCATGTATACAGAAGTAGCCTGCTGAAGGAACCCCGGCCGCGCTGGTCAAGACAAGGGGAAGGACAGTAAAATATTCACAAAAACGATGGATATCATTCGTACCCAGGATAGCACTCAGAATTTTCCCTTTTCCAATCATTCAGATATCGCTGTATAAAATACGTTTGTACGATTCGAAATTATGTTCTGAACGCTATAAAAATTTGTAGGTGCATTATCGAAATATGAAACAATTTGTGTACGAATTAAGCACTTTAGGAATGGAAGTGATGATAAGAAAAAATACAGTTGAAGTTAGTAAAGGAAATAAACAATATTAAATAAAGTACACCAAACACTTGCTTTCAGTCACCCCGTTCTCGCCCTTCCTAAAACTGCTGGCTCAAGCAGTTTCTCAGGGGAGTAAGACGAGAGCGGTAGCAACATTATATACATGTAACGTGCGCCGAACAAAGGGGGCATACTCTAAAAAAAGCGAAATCAAGGGTTTTATACATTTCGATGGTTTTTGAGCTGCTCTTTTTAATTAAACCATTGGGAAAAATATCCGAGCGTTATTATTGCTAGTAATTGTGTTGTTAGGTACCCGAGTAACAGGGCTTTGACTCGAGAGCTCGAGATTCCGTGGAACATCTCCCACTACTCACCATACCATCTACGCGTCTCATCTATACCCCGTCCGTGAGCATCGTCTACGACAGTGGTCGGCGAAGTTTTTGCTTCATTTTCAGGTATGGTCAGGCTCCACCCGACTTAATTTTTTCTACTACTTTTCGGTCTATTCATGTACATTAATGTGAGTGAGCTTACTC